>NW_024580804.1:0-81422 GCF_017639235.1 Corvus kubaryi
TTCCCGGGAAAGGCTCTCCCGGCAGCCCAGCCCCGTCTCACAGGTGGCGCCGGCCACGCCCCCACGGGGGGGCCGGTCCCCGGGAGAGCGATGGCTTAGGGAGCAGCGGCAGCTGCCCAGGGCCGGGCCCTCCTCGACCCTTCCCGGCTGGAGAGCCCGGATGCCGCTCGGTCCCTTTAACAACCCCCCCGGTCAGGTGACCGCCGGCCGCTACCCACTACCCGCGCCCCCGGGTCCCGCCCGCTCGCGCCCCTGGACGGAGCGCCGCGGGGGCGCGCGAAAGGGAGCTCGCGGCCGCCGGTCCCGTTCCCGTCCCGCGCGCGAGCCCCTCGCCTCAAAAGCGGGCGCGGCGGCAGCGCGCGGAAAGGCAGCGCGCGCGCGCGTGATTGGGCGGCCGCCGCGCTCACGTGACGCGCGCACGCCTCGCGCCACCTCGAGTGAAAAACTTCCAAGGAAGGACGGACGGACGGAAGGAAGGAAGGGGGGGCCGGGCGGCTCCTACCTGACTCCGCGCGCCGCCGGCTCCGCGCGCCGCCCGGCAACGCCCCGGCCCACGCGGCCCTCGCCCGCCACGCGCGACCTCCTGCCGTCCTCATTGGCCGCCGCGGCCCATCACGTGGGCGGCGCACGCTCCCCTGCCCCTTCCCCTGGCTCTTCTCCCGCCCCCGCGAGGCCGGTACCGGAGCGCGGCCGTGCGGGCGGTGCGCGGGGGGCCGTGAGGGCCGGCGGCGGCCGCCCGGAGCAGCTGCCTCGCGACGCCCCGCCAGCGGCGCGCCGCCGATTGGCCGGAGCCGCCCGCCGACGCAGTTCCGCTCCCCGGGTGCCGCCGGGCCACGCCCTTCCCGCCCCTCCCCCAGCCGTGCGCGAGGGATAACACGCCGCTCGCGCGTGGGGCCGCGCGGCAGCGCCTTCGGCGGCCGTGCCGGGTGCGCGCCCTTCCGGAGGGGCGTCCGGGCCTTGAGCGTTCCCACGGCCACGCCGGCCCCGGCCCCGCGGGCGCGCTCCTCCCGCGGCACCGCACTCCCTTCGGCCGCCCGCGGCGCCTTCCCGGGACTCCTCGTCTTTCCTCCGCCTTCTGCCCGGCAGCATTTGTAAATCACGGAACAAGGGTTCCTGTGCGGCGGGGTGCGATGTTCCGGCGGTAACTAGAGCTACGAGAGAACGCCGACGGTGCGATGCTGGGGTTCATAAGGATTTCCCACGCTGTGGATGCTGCTGCCGCTCGCACAAGGCTCTCGGACCTGGCAGGGCTCCCGGGAACGGGCGTGTTTGTCGAGCGCCCACGGAACTGGCACTCACACCAATCCCCGAGTTACCGGGAAGCTACCTGAAGCTACGTGTGAGCTGAAAGAGTTAAATAAAGGTCCATCAGCATAGAGGTGTATTCACTAATACCTCTTAATATAACAGCCCTGCGTGGTTTAGGCAAAAGATGATTCTGGAGATTTTTATCCAGAAAGTCTGTATTTGGTATACAGAGAAATAATGAAACAAATGTTGAAGGAAAAAAAAATACATAAAGAACCCCCCCGAGCTCTGGGTAACATGGGCATGTGCAGGTTGGCTGAACTGTGTGGCAATTGTAACCAACTGAGGGCTATAACTGTGTCAATGAAAAAGGCCAGGCCTCTTGTTCAGTCTTGAGAAATAATTTCATGTTGGCTAGGGGAAAGGAAGATCACATGTAATGGAAACTAATTTAAAATTTAAACAAAAGCTGGTGGTAAACAGCACCATCATGTAGCCCTGGGCTGAAATTTCTGTGTTGGAGGTCTTGGCCTCAAAAGGTGCTCAGCAATCTACAGCAATCTGCATTCCCTAGGCATTGTGACATTACTGAGAATGTGTGACAATATGGCTGGGGAGTCCATGAGGGATGTAAAAAGGGAACTGTCTAATTAGGTGTAGATTTATACTTCTGCAAAATTGAACTTCATGTTGAATTGATACTGAATTGAGTGGTTGGTTCTCAGGTCACTGAGAAGCTCAAAGATAACTTCCCTCATGTCTTAGATAAGTATATTTGAGGAATCTGTATACAAAGGTTACAGATATTTTAGCTGGTACATAAGCTAAACATTTGTTGGGCTTTTACAGTCTTACAGCTGAAGTTCAGAAGGGTTTGGGTGTCAATGGAGAAAGCGCTGGTGGGCTTAGGACCTGTCTTTTTGGAATTTCTGAGCAGATTGAGGGATAGGTTCTTTGAAATTCCTGCTGCTATAAGGGATGGAGTGCCCAATTCCCAGCTGCAAGATCTGTTTTAGTTAATAGGCCAAACGGAGGAAATGTTATGCAAATAAAATTTATTGTTTGGCATTAACTGTAATGATGTTGCAAACATAGAAAAGGATAAAGAAGTAATGCCAAGGCAATCAAAGATATTGGAGTTTTGGACAAATAAAAGATAACACATGGAGGGGAAGTAGGTCTTTGATAACCTCTCAGGAGGAAAAGACATTATGACTAGAGTAGTTTTGCAGGAAACCTGATGGTGTTTATGAATATCACAGAAATGAGCCAACTGCATGTTACAGCTAAGGGGAAAAAAAAAAAAAAGTGTTGTTTTGGTCTCTAAGTGCAAAAAATGTCCTTTATTGGAAAGAGGTAGATCTCATGAATGCTGTGTTGAAGAAGTTCCTATGCAAATTAGATTGGGAAATCTCAACTTCAAAAATGTGCACATCATATAAAGCAGAGATGCCCAAATTACATAGCGAGGTTTTGCAGAAAAATCCTTCTGTTTGTTGGCTATTCATTTTTTGTGTTTTTTTTTTTGTTTGGTTGGTTTTTTTGGTTGTTTTGGTTTTGGTTTTGTTTTTTTGTTTTTTGGTTTTTTTTTTGAAAGCTAAGTACTGGGAAACTGAAGTCCATTCGAGATTTAGGAACTTTAAATAAGCAAGAAAAATAATAATCCTCCTCTCCCCCTCCCTTCCCTTCTGAATAAAACCTTTAAAAGGGGAAGGTGGAGAAAGAGCAGTCAGTACCTGTTCTTCCAGGGGTGTGCTTGCCCAAGGACCACACTGCTCTTCCACATCATCTGTTTACCCAGAGGCTCCCACTCACTATCCCAGTTCTCTCCACCCTCCTGTTCACACACCGCTCACTGTGGGCCTCTTTCCTTCACTTGGAATCAACACCCAACTTTTTCAGTTCTTCCATCCCCACCCATCCCATTAAGAGTGATAAAATGCACCTGGAAATCCAACAGGAGTGTTCCCACTGAGGAGCATATTTAGGAAATAAAGGCTTTAGAAAACTGAGCAGAAACAGGCACATCCTTTTATAGGAAGAAATTATGCAGGTTTTGAGTGGGCTGAGCTCGTGGGAGGAAGGAAGTGTGATACAAAGAGAAAGGGTGGTGCTAAATCTGGTCTATGCCTAAGGCTGGCATTTTATTGCCAAACCCATTACCTGCTCTGTTTATTCCTGATGACTGTAGAAATCAAACCCCTATAAACAAATTTTGTTCTCCCATTAACAATATCCATTTATAATTAGTCAAAATGTAAAAATAATTACATTTAAACAACAATAATTGCATTTAACAACCGCCACCACCCTTATGTTTGAAGTATGTTATTTAAATGCTTTAATCAGTCATTCAAAGCCTGCAAAATGTCAGAATTAAGGGTGCAACTTCCTGGGCACTGAGCAAGTCAGGATCATATGAAGAAAATAATATGTGAATTTTTCATGAAATCAGCATTGCACACATAGGAACCAGATAAAGGTTGCTGAGATAATTGTGAAGCTGACATTTACTAGCTTTCCAGCATGGATTTTGGATTCCAAACAATGACTTTCTTATCTTAATACATGGAAAGGGTTCATTTATGATGGCTGCTTTCTAAGAGTTTCCTTAATGTTTTTCTTGTTGGGCAAAGTTTAATAAAGATCAGTTGTCGTGGTTACATTGGAGCCGCTGCTGTTGTGCATCCTCATCACGATTTAAACCTGAACCTTCCCTTTATGCCGGTCACCAGGGCTGCAAAGGTAGCAGTGTAATTGTACAGCAAGAAAGGTTCTTTCCAAAGCCAGAGGCCAGGAATTAGGCACTGGGACTGGAGAGGTAAGGTTGGTAGGACAGCCTGTCCAGGTTTTCTTAAATAATTCGACAAGGAAAAATGGCAGGCAAAGTAGAAGACCTGCCCCTAGCTTTATTGCTGTTTTTGTTTGACAGAGGTGATAAAGCCCCCCAAAAGCTCATCGAGGTCTCCAGACCGCTCCCCCTGTTGGAAAACATACCTGTTTAAAAATTTCTATGTATGACTTTCGCCAGGTTTGTTCATCTTTGCTCCAGGGGAAGGGAACTGAAGCTTCTTTCCAGGGCATTGTTTCTCTAGGTGGAATGCTGATGGACTCAGCATTTCAACAGACTGGGAGCAGCCCCAACAAGATAAGGCCATCGACGGAACATCAACAGAACATCAGCGGCCATCTATGAACATCTACCCCAGACTCTGCCTCTGGCAGAGTTGGAGGAGTCTCCTCCGGAAAAGACTTATAAGAAAATCAAGCAATGAAGATCTAATTAACATCGGAAGTGAAGTAATCTGCATCCAGTAGGAGACCAAATACTAAGAACTACACAACTTGAGACCAATGAACACTGACCCAATTAGTTTGTATGAGTTTTGACCGTATAAAAGATCTGAAAAATCTAGTAAATGCAATGTCTCATGCAATGATTCTCTCTGCACACCCGCGCTATGTGTGGATGAGATGATTCCTGTGGTACATCCTGGCCAGATAATAAAGTAATGCCTTGACTCTCTAACATTAAAAATGTTGTTGGAGAGTTTTTTGTTTTTCCCGCAGTTTCAGTGACACCCCTTGCAGCCTTCCTTCTTACGTCTTCCTGTCTCTGGACACTTGCAGGAGCCCGTGCTTCTGAGGCTGGGCTTCTGCTCTCTTTTACAGAAGACTGCAAGGTGGTGGCCAAGTCCTCTTCTTTAGAGGGATCGTCCCAGCTTCCCTCCGCGAGGGCCAGGGACAGTTGCGACTTCTGAATTCCCAAGCTGTTGCCTTCCCCAGCCCAAAGACGGCAGGGTGAAACAGGGCTGCACTTCAGCTCCTCACCCTCAGTCATTCTACAGGGAGGAGGGAGACCTGCGGCAGTACCCACAGGAAGGGAGCTGCTGGCGCCGGCGCGTCTCTCTGCAGTTCACCCCTGGCACGGTGTTTATTGAACCCAGAAACTCCCTGGGAACGAATCAGAGACGAAACACTGGGATTTAGCTTTCTTGCTGTAGGCGAGCTCCTAACGGGCACAAGCTACCTTTGGAATGCGGCCAAAGATCATCGCTCGCCGAAGGGAGCAGCCCCGACCATCCCGGCGGAGCTCTCCCAGCCTCGCTTTCCCAACTGTTTTGTTTGCCGCAGTTTTGGCTTTTCTGCTGCCACAAGCTTAGCTGACCCGTCTTTTTTCCTTCCTTTTCCCGTTCTGAAGGGACCGCAGCCTAACAAACCCTTTCCTGCCCGAATGGTTCAAACCCACCGTCCCCAGGCCTTGGGCTGCCCCTTCCTCACGGTGACGGGCGACACCGGGACGCGAGGGGTTAATGCTTCCCCCACCCAAGCCCCGAGGACGGAGGCTGCCGCGCAGCTCCCGGGGTCAGATCGCTGTCGCAGCGCCATCGCCCCGAGCCCCGCTAATAAACGGGGGCGGGGGCCGGGGCACAAACCTGCCCTGAGGTGCTGCGGGGGCGCGGCGCCGCGGGGAGGGGCGGCGGCTGCACGGCCGCAGGGGCCCCGGGCGGGCGCGGCACCTCCCTGCCCGCGGCCCAGGGCTCCTCCTCCGTGGCCGTACACACGCCGCGGAACCCAAACGCCGGTCGCCCGTCATCCACGTGAGCACGGAGCTGTCCTGGAGCCCCGGCAGGAAGCTCCAGCTGCAAACCCCTTGCACACGTCTGCCGGCAGCAGTGCGAAAGCAGCTGCGGCGCGGAGGCACCCGATGCCAGCGCTCCTGGCTGACTTTCCCGACAGCATCCAAGCCTCTTCCTGGCTCCTAGAATTATTTCCTTTTAAACTGAAAGTGGTGTTTTCTCAGATATGTGAAGCCAGTAGTTCTCACGCTGCAACATCCTCATTTAAAGCAGTTTTGAGAGCCCCAAACGATATTACAGATCTAACAGACAGACTCTACCTGTGCCCTGCAGCCTCTCCCGATGAAAGGAGACATGAAGCAGGCACAGCTCGTCCCTCCTGCAAGGGGCAGAGCTCTGCCCCTGCAGCCCAGACTGCCACTGGCACAGTGGGGCCAAGGCCTTGGACCTTCCCCAAAGCAGGAGGCCTACCCGGTGGGTAACACGGAGGAAGAAAAAGGGAGAGAGTGGAGTAGGGGAAAGGGAAGAGGCAGGCACCAGGCACTGGGGTACTGCTCAGAGGGCGAGCAGCGGGGGCACAGGTTTTCTGGGTGGGTTGGAAACCATTCATAGACCATTGCGGACCATCTAGAGGTTCCCACGCATTTGCAAAATTTTTGCCCTCCCCAAGGGTGTTTCAGTGGTCAACAGCAGGTGAGAGGAGACAAAGCCATTGGCTGGCCCACTTGAGCATGAGGACACCCTCTTCCCTCCCATCTCCTGGCCCCAGCAGCACTGCCCTGGCAGGACTAAGCAGCAGGATGGGCAGTTTTGCCATCCAAAGCAACTCGCTGCCCTAGGCACTTGTCTGCTGCCCACGTCCTACCTCTGAGACTGATGCAAAGCAAAAATAAAGCTCCTGAGGCAGGCATGCAATGCAGAGACCAGCTCAGACACCTGGCAGCAGAGCACCAGATCTCACGGTCTGGCCTGAGGCAAGGAAACTTACTTGAAAAAGCTACAGCTGCATCAGTGTGCAGTGCAGTCAGAGCATGTTCACAGACCAGAGCAGCTGGCATTAGCAACCTGCTGCTTGTGCTTTACCCATTTGGGCAAGGGTGGTTTCCTCAGTCCAGCTCTTCACCAGGCCTGGGAACTGGCAGCCCTCGGGCAGCCTGTGAGCAGTAGATGCATTCTCACAGATACCTCCCAGTGTGGCTTCAGCCAAAACTCCCCCATGCAGTCAGGAGGGACTGTCAGGACATTCACTATGAGTGCAGCATCCTTGTCTAAAGCAAGGATATGCTAAGGTGTGTGCTTCAAGGCAGTATTTTCATGTTATATATTTCACTGTCATGCATTCAGAGAAACTACTAAAATGGCACAGACAAGGCAATCATCAAATATGCAAAGCAGTTTCTTCATAGATGCTGCTGATAACAACATAACCACATCACAAAACTGCACAAGCAGCCTAAGGAGCAAACAAGCAACGAACTCTGTGTGGTCTGAGAGCTGGCACTTGAAGGTGTCTCTGCATCTCTCCCAAGCCTGCTTCATAGGGCAGCTCACCAACTCTACATCCAGAAATTTCATCAGGTTTTGCATGCTGAATGTCAATATGAGAAAAAAATTACTAGTTTGGGTCCAAATTCTCATTTCAGATGCTTCCTGTAATTTTGCAGGGGTCAATAAGGTATAACTGAGCAGAAGTAAAGTCTGGCCAAGAAAATCTCCCAACTCTTAAGACTGCATGGAGCCAGAGAATCAAATTTTCTCTCACTCTGCAATCTGCCACTCCTTCTTGACAGCTGAATTACAAGAAAAAAACATTCATAAACATAAGCAGAATTACTCTTCACTGTTCACCGGCAAAGCCACTAAGCAGAGTAAAGCACTGAGGCTGTCTCAAGAAGTGTGCCTGCTGCCAAGGACCCTCAGAACAGTTCAGTGGCATGGTGGCAAAGATCCTGAATTGATCAGCAAGGGGAAGGATCCAGCTGATCATGCACAGCATCTTTGTGGGTCTAAGTGCTAGCAGGGATCAGGGGCTGCTGGTGGTACTGGGGCTGCCCCAAGTCAGCCAGGATGGTTGTTCTCAATCTGAGTTGGGGCAGGGACTGGAAGGACAGTGTGGTCATAGGGAGATACTGAAATTGCATTTGTGGGATGCAAAATAGGATTTCATGGCTGAGCTGGCAGCAGGGAGAGCTGCAGGGGAAAAAAAACCTGCAGGGAAAGGTTTCCCCTACAGACCTGTAGATTATTAAATGACTGTCTTCAGCTTTCTGGGGGGCCTATGTTCAACTGCCTTTATGGGCATATTTCTGAGGATCATAAACAATCAATGTGAGGGATTTTAAAAATCAGGCAAAGTCATATGAATCTCAAGAGCAGCTCCAATTCCCTCTGTGGGAGAGGAGACTGATGTTTCTGAGACACAAATGTCATGCTACAGAGTCAAAAATGTCCCCAGCTTGCACATTATCCCCAGCTCCTGTTCCCAGCATCCTCCCTACAAGCAAAAGCTCAAGTGAGAAGTAACTGCGGTAACAGAAGCCATTGTCGGTGGGATCACCTGCACTGAGGGAAAGGCGTGTTGTGCCCTTTAACCACACCTGGTGAAAACAAGGCAGTGCCTTGCTTCCATCTGTGCTAGCAGGTCCAGGAAAAGAGAGTTGTGGGAGAGACAGAGATATACCTCATCCTACTACTGTATGGCAAAACCACAGAAAGCCTTGTCTTCTTTAAGATTTAATCCCCATTTGCACTAATGTTGAGCTAAGAACAGCTTTTTCTTTGTTTGCCATATTCAGTGTCAGTGACGCCCTGTAAGATGTTTATGGAAAAAATAAATCCATTAATTGTTTCTCATGAAATTTTAGAGCCTTCCTGGAACAAAGGAAAGCACATATTTTCTACATTCACAGATTTCTGATAAACAGGCAAGCTGTAAAGCACGATGTTGAATTCTTGCCAGCCTTGTGACGGCATCATCCCCTGGACTTCCGTGAGCTGCTGCGCAGTGCCCCTGCTGTGGGATCAGCATCAGGGCTCAGCAGTGCTAAATAATGCTTCAGCAGCCGAACAGGCTCAAGGAAGAAAACCAACGTCATCCCAGCAGATCGTCTTCACCCAGGAGAGGTCAGGGCATGGTATATAAGCAGACTGGTTGTATTTCCAGGTTACAGACTACATCCTTCCCTCAGTTGTGTTATTTTCATGCCAGAAATCAAGCTCTGATGATCTCGGTGCCTGTCTCACTGATTTATACCACTATCAGCAGTGGGTGGTTCAGACTGGCAGTGCAGGAGGCCTCTGGGATGAGGTCTGCTCCACTGAGACAACACTGGTCAAGTGTGTGAGCATAAATCCCCCCAAAACATCCCTGTGGGCCAACTGCGTCTTTAGTTCCAGCACTGCAGCTCCCTACCCTACAGCTCGACAGAGCTCAGCATACTGGCAATATTTCCTGGAGTATATTAAGAGAGGAAACAGAGAAGTACTGAGCCATGCTAATTTCTGCTATAAATGAATGGGTTCAGCCCCTCTCATTTGGCTCATTGCCTGATGATGCCTGCAGAAAAACTCACTGGCTGGTAGGGCAGCAGCCCTGAGCAATTTCAGTGGTGACCCAGGGAGACTTCATCAATAGGTGGAAAATATGGGAAAGATTTCACATAGTGAGCCTGATCATTGCCTCAGGTACAGCCCAGCATATCAGCTTCAATGGAAGTGCATTGGCGTAATTGGGAGTGTTGGCAGAAAAGCTGGAGTGAATCAGACAAGGGGGAGGGAGTGTGAGAAGTCACCGGCTGTTTGCTCTGGCAGAGATTTCCACCCCCACAGCAGTGCTGGTAGAAACGTGTGCCTGTGCTTCATCCTTTTCTGTGCATCATCAGCTACATCTTCGCTACCCTCAGCAGCGCCACCCTGGCTGATGGGGTCCCAATTACAGCAGAGAGGGAGCAAACAAATACTGGGGAGAGGGTCTTAAACTGTCCCGGCTGTCTGATGAGATGCCAAGCCTTGAACTTCAGATTTGACACAGGTTTGTTTTTTTACTTAGCAGGGGTTCTGGCAACAGCGAAGTGTCTGCTTCTTTCTGGAATGCAGTTTGGGTCCCCTGCATAAGCCCCAAATGTGCATCTTCCTTTGCCCTTACACCCTGCAGCTCAGGTTTAAGGTTCATGGTCAACAAAAGGCTGTTAAAGCTCAGTCCCTCCTCATATGCCCTGCCACATGCCTGCACAGTATTTCTGCTCCTCTTTCTCTTTGTGTATCTTTGTGTAAGAAGTGGGATTCTGTAGACAAATAATACCAGGAAATGTATTAATTAGCCCTGAACCTTGCCTGATGTTGGGGAGGCATGCTGCTTTACATCATCTAGCAGTGTGAACCTTGGGGGGTTTTAGCTTCTTTAAATGTAATTTAATAAGAAGGAACAGTGAGAGGCAGCAGCAAGTGACCAAAGGGCTCTCTGCTCTGGCTAGCACCGTGTCACACAAGCTAAAGTCGCTGTCACAGAGGCATTCATTGGCAGAACAGAAGTAGAGAGGCAGCAGCAGTCTCCCACTCAGGTAATGACAGGGTAGCAGCCAGGATCATTGTCTTATATATTAACTAAGAAAGCAGAGACCTTCTGAATTTGCTGCACTGCCATGTTGCAGTGTACAGTCTGCTTCTCTCCAATGACCCGCTGCTTCTTTCAGCTCCCCCTTTCTGTCACATTTACTGGCACTGTATGTTTATCATTGCAGCATGTGCTGCAATCTCCTGTACTCCAGCTGGATCATCTGTGCATGCAAGCCCTCTTTCTTTGTCACGAATTTCTGCTTCCTTACGCCACAGGCTGGCAAGAGCCAGCTCCTATAAAGACTCTTCTGGAAACTAGTCCAGTTCCATAAAATCTACACTGAACTGAGCAAAGCTTAAATCAACAAGTGCCATCTATTTCCTGGGGTCACACATTTCTTTCAGTTCTATTTTGAGCCAATGAAAAGAATCTGGAGGAAACAAAAGCTGTTTAGATACCTTCTGTGCTGCTGAAATACCTGTTTCCTAATTTCAGTCCTACTGTCAAATATAACCAAAAGATGTTCTGTTTCACGTAACTGCAGTTGGGAGTGACTTGGCTTGGTGTGCCTCAAGCTGGAGGATCCATGGAGTAATTAGGAAGTGAGGAGTCAATCATCTTTGTTGTTGCTAGACCTCAGTGCAGTGACTGAGGTCTGATTCATACTGACGCTGAGTTCCTTTCGTATGACAGAAAATGCAATCAAAACCCATGTCCATCGGTCTTTTCTGTTCTTGGACTAAGTAATTGATTTCTAGCTCTGTTTCCCATGGTAACAAGGCTCTCTGATCACCAGCTGCATGTGTTGGCCCTAATAGCTTTTGAATCCACTGCTTTATTTCAGCCAAATGTGATGGCAAGATTGAGGTCTGAAGGATAATTAAGTTCCTACAAGTTTTCTGAGAAAAGTCTGCATGTGGCAGACCCTATTACTTCCACATCAGTACCTTCACTGCAGATGGAAATTCAATGAGTATTGGGCACCAGAGACTCCACCAAGGGAAAAGGTCATGTAAGAACCTTACGTAGGGGCAAGCTTCACCCAGGGCTTGCAATCACCCATTGGATCCAAATCCACAGGAATACAGTGTTTGTAGAAAAACTTGCTGTTTTAAGGGAGCACAGCAGGTGTGAAATAACAAATCAGTTCCACACAGAAATCCCTGGTAAAAAATAAGAGGATTTACATAAGTTGGTGATTGTTGAGCATCAGAGGAGGATAAATACTACCAGCAATGTACAGAATGTAAATCAGGAAAATATCTACGTGCAAATATTGTTCCTTTCACTGATCAATGAGACTCAGATTTTTACTCAAAATTAATTGCATTTCACTTCAAGGGAGTGTTTTTTACAGAGTTAAGACTTCAACACTTCCCTCCAAACACAGGTCAAGAAGGAAGGTGGCTGCTCGCAGGGTAGTTGTGCAGTAGCTCCAAGGTATATCCATGCACTCACTGCAAGCACCTGCTGAGCTGTCAGCCCTGAACACAAGATTCCCCACACTGATGAGGTACTGGATCAGGCTGGAGCATCCCCATATCTGCAGGCTGACCTCCCAGCACAGCCCACAGTCTGAGGCTCATCAGTCAGCCCTGGCACTGGAGGTGACAGGGGCATGTCTCCTCATGCACTAACTACCCCTACACAACACAGGCAGTGCTGTGAGCTTCTGCTGTGCTCTTGCTAGGTTCTGTGGGGTCATGCTGCCTCACAACTTAGCTGGTAACTGCCCCGAGTGGCTTGAGTCTCTGTTAAAAAGAAGGAGACCCTGCCTCATCCTCCAGGAGATGTGGATGAAGGAGTGTGGTCAGGCTTACCCGTATGGGACAGAAGTTGCTTCAGCATAAACATGCACATGTCGGCCATCCCACTGCCCCAGCAGACTGGGCAAGGGCTGCTGCTTGGGAAGATGGGAGGGACTGCACTGTTGTACTGGGATGGTGGAAAAAATGGGTGGTTGTGGGAGAAACATTTTGTTTATTTAGGAAACGGTGTGCTAGGCTGGTGCCTCAATCAGAGCTGTTAGGCTGGAGCTTCCCTGGGGTCAGGATCACAGTGATGTCTCCAAACAGACGCAGGGCCAGGCCAGCTCTGTACATCCTCTTTGTGATTTAAGAGCAGAACACTGCAGGGCACCTGGGGTGGACCAGAGCACCTCATCCTTTACCAAAACACACAGCCAGCCCCCACCTCCAACACCTGCTCGGTCCCATCTGAGGCAATGCCCTCTCTGTTCTGGTATGTCATATATAAAATTTCACATTCTGCTTTCCAACTCCCTCTTGACAGCTCATCCCATCTGTCCCCATTTTAAAATCTCCTTCCCTCACTCTTTTTTCACTAGTTCTTCTGGTGTTGCCTCTCCCACCCACAACACAGCCTCATTTGTACCTGGTCTGTCCAGGCTTGTATGCAAAAGGATTAAATCATCATTTGAACCAGATCTAAGGGACATCACTGGGCACTGGAACCCTAAAATATTAACTAAATCATCTGCTTCATGCTTCAGAAGTCGTTTTTCCTGCATTGCAGATGGGGGGTGAGCGCTTGTGCAGTTTCCCATCACTCTTCCTCTCTGTGTGAGCTGCAGGCAGAGGGCGTGCAGCATGCTGCTTGCTTGTGAAGAATAAAAGCATGAGGTACACCTTTTCTTCTCTGCAAGCTGGAAACCCAGGGGCTCTTTTATGTTGTGCTTGGAACATTTGAGTCAGGAGCTGAATTTTACCCACTGCCCCCAAACCTCTCTTCCACTGAGAGTACTGGCAGCAGTTGGATGGGTGCACACGACAATTTTCAGGGAGGAACTGATGCAAAGGTCTTGCATTCCCGGGTAGGAAGCAGCACATCCCAGTAAGGGCTTTTCCGCAGGTTCCTACAAAGCGGTGGCCACAGAGTCTGTCTCTTTCTGGAACCTATGGCCCGTACCCATCAGATTTTGGTCTTCACAATCTCAAGGCTGGAGCAATGCAGAGTAACTGTCCCTTGGGCAGGCCAAACATGTTCTCTGCCTCCAAGAAGTAGCCCAACCATGCTCAGTGAAGGTAGAAAGATGATTTTCAGCTGGGGCTGACTATGACCCCACACAGATAGTGAGCATCATCACATGTTCTGCCACCGATAAGAGGCTGGGACTCAAACACAGTACAGGTTTTATTATTAAAAAATGCATAAAAACTAAAGACATGCTTCCCAGAGTTAGAGTCTATATGTACATCTGCACTTCCTAGGCAGCTGCAGGGAGCATAGCCTTCTGCCCTCACGGCAAAAGTGCACTGCACAGGTTTTTGTCACCCTTTGTTAGGTGTTATCTTCTCTCCTGCATTTACAGCATTCCAGCTAAGTGAAGAGAAAACCCTGCACCGCCTGGGGTGTAAGATGGCAGAATTTTTATCTGTGACTGAGAAACCATACTGCATTTCTGGAGACACCTGTAGGACATCTCTGTTCAGTAGGAAACTTTACAGAAAGGACCCATGCCCAAGTCCCAGGCTGAAATTCCCCTTCCCTAGGAAGAGTTCTCACTAAGGGCTGAAACGTGACCTGAATTTTATAGTTAGACCCCAACCTTACAATAAGCAAATACTGGGTATGAAAGGGTGGAGTGTTCTCATACCAAGTCTGCAATCTCATTTGACTTTTTGGTCCCACCTTTGCCAACTCAGCAAATGCTGACATTTGTGGTATTAGTTTGAGGAAGTGCAATGTGGAATCCTAAGTAATACTGCCAAGTTTTCAGCGCAGTGAAAATAAAAGAAATTAAGATCTAGCAAATATTTACGATAAGTAGAGTAAGATGTAACTGCACTTCCTTGCTGGGAACCACTGCACAAAACAAATGCTGATTTATAGTAAAATATTAAATTATTAAAAACCACACAAGCACTTGCAGTTACAGTGAGTCAGACATGCTGATTGGAAAACAAAACAAAACCCAAAGAGCAAACCCATTAATTTTGCCCCATCTGGAAGGCTGCAGTGATACTACTCCATGTTTTATGCGACTTTTACAGCATGCCAGAAAACCTCCTCAATAGGAAGGCCAGTGGTTCTCAAGCTTTTTCATCATGAAGCGTCTCTCTTCAGAAAGAGATCTCCCACTTGATCCCTTCTCCCAACACGCACATCTTCCTGAAACTGATTTCACATGTCACTATAGCAGCTACAGTTCCTGGTTATTTGAAGAAGTCATAGGACTAATAAAGAGAACGATTTAAAGGATCCAGTTTTGAAGCAAATGCTGAATCCCACTCCTGCTGAAACTGAGCAAGTCTGTCATTCTGTATCTCAGTCTTCTTCCTCTCCTGGAGGGCAGTACTTAGCATTAATTAGCACTGTTTCCCCATACTGCTGTTAAGTCCTCTCTACACTGCTTCCTTTCCATCCCTTTGAAGTTGGATTCTGCCCGCACACAAGCCAGCTGCTCTCCCTCCCTTTGCATTTTAATGTCAGCTGCAAGTCTAGTCAGGCCTGAACTGGCATTAAACAGAAGAAAAAGAAAGACATAAAAAAGGTACATGGGGAGAAGAGGAATGCTGGATTTTCATTTTTTTTCTGATTTCCTTGCTCACCAAAATGTCTGAGACTCTTAAAAGAGCCCTGGACTGAGGAAGTGGCAACTGGCACTGCATGGAATGAGCCAGATGTTCAAATTCAGTGCTGGGTAGGAGCAGATCCGCTGATCAGTTTGAGAACCACTGAGGTAGGCAACAAGTCTAGGCAGTACTGCTGAGTGAACACGAGGGGAATTTTGCCCTCTTGTCCTGAATGACAGTATAAATACCCACTACTGTTTTCAGAGGTACCAGTCCCAAAGTCACGCAGCCAGGACTGAAGACAACATCTACACAAGAGCAAGCACTGACTGAACAGAAGGTATATTGAGCTCTGCTCCAGCATTCAGTGAGAAGGAGCAGAGCACAGACTCTGACTGCTGCCTTAGCTCTGAACTCCTTTCAGCAGGATGTGGTCACCCTGTAATCCTACTGCCTCCCTCCCCCAAATCCAAGGGGTTGTTTGGGTTGCAGTTCTTCCAAGCTATTTGCCACTGCAGCCCACACAGGTGGTGAAAGCTACAAAAGCTGTCCAAGAGCCCTGGCCAGTGCTGTTCAAAGCCATTCCAGATCTGGCATCAGAGCTCCAGGAGACACAGCACCATGCTGCACACATCCAGTCCCAGGGAAGCAGAGTGTCACTGTTATGTACAGGCTAGCAACTTTTCTCTCCTTCTGTCTCTAGCTCATACAGAAGGCTTTTGTCCTCCCCTTCTTGTCCATCTGGATGCCTTTCACTGTCAGCATCATCTCCAAGGCACAAGGGGCTCATAATGTAGCGATAGTCACTTGTGACAGCAGCAGCTGCCCCAGCAACAGTCTCTTCAGCATCCATATTTCCAAAGGAGGTGTGCAGGGCAGGGTCACTTGCAGATGCCTCTTTGTCCTTCCCAACGTTGACATAGAGAGGATCTTGACTGGAAGAGAGTGTGGACATCCTCCCACGAATCATTTCCAGCTGGGACCGGAGCACTCCAAAGCTGGGGCGTAGCTTGGGCTCAGGATGCCAACATCTACACATGAGATCATAGCTGCAACATAGAGGGAGACGAGAGCACTGAGAAGCGGAGCAGCCATGCCCTGCACCTCTGAACAGGAGCTCTGGGCAGTGAAGCTTAAAAAAACACTGATGCTTCCCCCAAAACCTATCAGCTTTGGCCTTGCACAAGTGGCACAGCATGGATGGCCATTATGGATTTAATTTCTTGTTTCTTTCCATTTTCAAGGGCATTCTCCCTTTGGTCAAAATAGTTATTTAGACAGTATCAAAAACCCCAAAAGCCCTGTCAAAGTATATTGAATTTCGTGGTAAGGCCCTTGTTCTGCTGTCTCTAGGGAGCTAGAATAGGACCGTGAGTGTGACATCACCTAGTAATAGCTTTTGAATTTATTCACAAAATAGCACACTCACAATCTCTGCCACAGCTGAAGCCATCCCTCCAAATTCTAGTTTGTCATATATATATCAAGAGCAGATAAATCACAGGAAGAAAACAAAGATCAAGCTGTGGGAGGTGCATGTTATTTCCAGAGTATTCTTTCTTTCGTGCCATGTTAACTCAGCACTCCCAGAGTAACAGAAGTGTGCTGCTGTTGCTGCCTGACAGGATGTCAACAGGACTGGAAAAAGGCACACTGGGTTTGTTTAGAGGGCTATTAAAGAATGGACAACGCTGGAAGAGGGATGCTGAAATGGCCTTTCAACTACAGAGGTACCACCCCTGCGCAGAAGACATGTTCAGGGCCATTACCAGGCCCAGGTCCCATCCTGCAGCCTTTCTCCTATGGTCAAACGCCAGCTACCTCAGCTCTGGCTGCCCCAGGGCCAGCATGAGGAGACAATCACTGGCTCTGCTGGCCCGTGCTTGGCCAAAGGAAGGGGAGCTCTTGTGCCCTGCGGCCACGTTCACAGCTCAGCGTCTGTGCTGGCTGCCCTCCTGCCGGCCAGGCCTCCGGCCGGAGCACTGCGCTGGAGCACGGCCAGAGCCATTGTCCTGCTCCTCTTTGTGCATCACCCACAAGACTGGCAGCTGCATTCCTATGGTGTTATTGTTGCCAGTTTTTCAGGGAACAGGAACAAAGCACAGTGCTGGCACTGAAAAACACTGCATACAAATGAACCTCAGTTAAACTTGTAAATGGAAAAAAATCTGATATGGCCTTTACTGGGAAATAAAGCATTTCATGATGGGTTTTATTTTACTTCTTATATTCCTTGCTTGTGATCAGATTCACAAGACTGTTGATCTCACACTACTTTTACAGAAAGCTTCTATGATTCAGTTGCCTTAATCCTGATTTACATCCCTTACAAACAGTAGAAATAATTCTAAATGCTGCAGATAAAAGAGAAACTTCCAATTCTGTGGCACCAAATTAAATACTTTTTTTCACCCTTGCTGTCATTCATTTGAAGGAAAAGTAGAAAACTACTGACTGTACTGAATCAGCCCAAAAGTCCATTTGCCCCAGCACCCTATGACTGACAGAGCCCAGTAGCTTGGGGAAAGCATGTAAGCTGAGGGTGAGTATGTAGTGAGATCTTTCTGGTACTCTCTCAGGTCCCAATAACCTACAGCTACAGGACCTCACAAAACAGTGGTTGTACCTTTTCAGTAGTTTTTGATGGATTTTTCTCCAATGCCTACCTAGTAGGTTTTTGAGTCTCTTCTCTACTTTCTGCATCTCTAACATCCTACAGCCATAAGCTCCACAACTTGGAACCAAAGCTACTCAGAGCAGTCAAGATGCAGACATGTAATGAATTTAAGCAGTGATAAAACAATGTTTTCATTTATACTCAGTAAAAGTTAAAACAAACTGCTGAGAAGGTAAAGCGTACAGCTTCAGTAACAGGAGTACAGATTATTCCCTATGTGGAAAAAAAGAAAAATGAAAAAGCAACCACATGAAATAATCCACCATCAGAGCAGGGGGGAAGAGGGAGGAAAGAGGACTTAGATCATTAAAGTCAGTGCTTATAGTTATGTCTTGCTTTGGGCACAACACACAGAAAACAGACTTGCTTGGGCCTCAGTGAAATGATTTCACCTTGTCCGGACAAGGCAAGTTTTTACCCTGGGATAAGTTATGGTGACACTCCCTGGGAGACCTCAGCCCTATGTGAGGAGACCAGGAATCTCCAACCAACACTCATGGAAGAAGGATTCCTGAGCAAACACTTCATGTGACCTGCTGGCCAAGAGTGATCCCTTGGCAGCAGGATTAAGGCAGGAGCACAAGCTGCAGCATGTGGCTACCTGCTACCCTGTGAATTACCTAGGTCCTTCCTGTAAGTCTGACAATGTCTGCAGTCAGAATCTTCAAGACTGTCCTGGATTAGTTTCCAGATGTAATTTAAGGTGGGACACTGATCTACACAACTTTAGGTTGTCCTAT
Source organism: Corvus kubaryi (assembly GCF_017639235.1). Lineage (NCBI taxonomy): Eukaryota > Metazoa > Chordata > Aves > Passeriformes > Corvidae > Corvus > Corvus kubaryi. Next base: position 18,336 of record NW_024580804.1, read on the forward strand.
CTGCTCTCTTCTCTTTCAGCCTGCTATTTCTGAGAGCAGTAGATTACAAATTTTGAAAACAGGGCCAAGCTTTCAAAGACACATGAAGGCCACTGCCTCCACAATCCACTTTCCTTATAGTCTTGCTGGATCGCCTCTCTATTCAGCCCTCAGGGTGTGCCATGGAACTCATCCCTTTGCTCAGATGCTGGCCTGAGAAGGCAGGGTTCAGTGATTCTGGAAACACAGTTACAGTTTCCACAAAGCCAAGAACTGCTAATGCTGACACTGTTTAAACCCTTGAGCCAAGTTAGCTGCTTGTGCAGTTACTACAGGTTCCTGGGAGCTCTGCCAGCAAAGAGTATCTAGTATCTAACCCAGAGACTTTCTAGTGAATGGCTCTGTGTACTGGAAAGTGGATAAATTCAGATCAGCATCCCAGCCAGCTGCTCCTGTTTCCTTCCAGTGAGCCAAACTTCTCAAGAAATCGTATGTCAGCAGGGTGAGGAGTACTCACACATCTTCCAGGCACTCCGGGGGCTGTTTCAGCCTGTTTCCACTGATGAGGTAGTTGTAGATTTCTGCATTCTCAATGCCAGCATAAGGGGTTTGCCCTCGGGTCACAATCTCCCACATGGTCACCCCAAATGCCCACTGAAAGAGAACAGCACACAAAACAAGTGAACAGACCGTTCCCTGCTCGCTGGGGTTGGTTTCAGTATGCTCAGACCGTGCTGGGTAATGTCATCTGAGCAGCAGTGATGCAAGGACTATCCAAACTCTAGCTGGAAAACAGAAATGACCCACCAGATGCTACTGATGCTGACACATCATCTTAGGAGACAGCTGAAGGCCCTGCCTGGCCCCATCCTGCAGTGGAGTGGGGGAAGATTTGGGAGCTACTCCTGTCTTCTACCTGCAAACCTCTCCTACTTATGGTTCTCTAAGGTATGTGGTATCAGTTTGTTGGTTCCCAGCTACAAGAAGATTTTGGTTTAGGGCTCACAAGTCAGTTTCTTAATTCATTTAACCAGATTCTGAGTTCCTAGTAATATACAGGTACAACTGAAAGCAGAGTTTAGCCAATAAGCAGGGCAAGGAACAAACCACTTATGGCTCACATTCATTCCTGCTCTACTCTGCACAGTTGTACATTTCACCTAAACTGCAAGGTTTGTGAGGGTAAAAAATTATTATTTTCATAAGCAAACCCCTGTCCAGTGTCTAGTGTAAACTGGCTGAATTAGTGACCCCCAATCACTAAACACCGTCTACAGTGAATGCAGCAATGGCTGGGCAACACAGTAGCCACATTAGAAGGCACTCCTGGTTATCTGTTCAAGGACATCGTGACAGGGATAACTGGAAAGGCAAGTCCACAGGACTGAAGGACAAAACTAGTTTGAAAATAGATCAAAAGGCAGCAAGGAAGAGGGAAGATGGTATCAGAAAAAAAAATCCCAAAAGAAAAATAAGTAACAATTTCAGATGAATGGGTTTAGCCTTGCTCCCCAGGGGCAAAGTTACAGGGAGTGTCTAAGCACTGATGTATTCAGATCTATGGAGTTCTGCCAATGCCTTCTGCAGCACAGAGTACCTTTGCTGCACTTGTACATAAGTGTGTGGGTTACATGCATTTCAAATATCACCTTCAAACTGTCAGGCAGAAGAGAAAGGACAAAGAGTAAGAGAGAAGAAACTGCATAGAGAGAGGAAAAGGAAGAGAAGGAGGGGAAAAGTGAAGAGGAGGATGGGGATAAACACTGAAAAATAAAGGACAAAAGGACAACAAGAAGAAAAGGGTTGATGTCTTCTGCCATTAACCGCTCTCCTATATTTTTAGCCTTGAGTTCTGACAGCACCCAAGGCAGAGGTAGCACCATTCCTCAAACACAAGGTCAACTCCCTTTCCTATCACCAGGGCCTTTTCCTACCCTCAGAGGGACTCCTCCACTTTAGCAGGAGTACAAGTGGTCCCCAAAGGCACTAGAGCAAACCTCACCACATCGCTGTGCGTTGTGTACAGATTGTCTGCCAGACTTTCCAGAGCAAGCCACTTCACTGGCAGCTTGGAGGCACAACCCTGGCGGTAATAGTCTCCACTGTAGATTTTCTTAGAAAGTCCGAAGTCTGCAACACTCACGTTCATGTTCTCATCCAACCTATGGGAAAGTTTTCACAACTGAGGAAAGGAAAGCATTTATTTGCTACCTTAGGCAAAAAAAAAAAAAAGTTCAGAGAACTGAGGTATATAGTTCACCAAGTATTACACAAAAAGAGAATGATTTCATCTACTTGGTGACCAATGTGAAGTAGCTTAGTGGTCTCAAACTAGTTCCTTCAGACTAACAGGGAAATAATTATGAGTAAGGAAGTGGCTATGTTCAGATGGTCTACTCTCTTACACACACAAAAGAAATTCAGCTACTTTCTGTCGTTTCCAAGATTATCAGAGCACATCTGCAATACTCACTGCTATCACCAAGGCCTGCATCCCATATTGGCAATAAGAAAACATCATAAGGTGATTGCCTAGACTGCCTGTTAAAACTGCTTGAACTAGATCTGCAACATCTTCTCTCCAGGCCTAGTTACTGTCCTAAATTGCTCTGTCACCCTCTTAAACCTATACACGTTGGCAGATAGTCCAAGTAAAGCCCACAACGACTTCATGCTCCCGGGCCTCATAAAGGACCCCCTGCTTTCCCCAGAAGATATGCTGAAACAGGCATTCGGCTTCCTCTGGAGGATGTCTACAAAAATAGAAAATCAGTATGGGTTCCTCATAAATGTCAAAGCAGGCTAACCCATCATTTTTCATCATGACTTTATCAGGCTCTTTGTCTGTACATCTGGGCATTAAAATGCCTTTGGAAATCTGTGCCTCATCATGGATTTTATTGGTTGTTGTGGTTTTGTTCAGAGGCAGAGTTCTGTTCTCACAATGAGTTGTTCCTTACTCCATTCTCAGGGAAGAAGCCAAGTGGAAAGGATAAAAAAAGGACTTTTCTTCCTTTCAAAGCAGTCAAGGTAGTTTGGTGTCAAGAACAGTGAAGTGGGGTCATACGGTGTGCTCACCATGCCATTATTTTTAAAGGCATTCTCCACAAGCTTTCAAGGAAACTACAATTCTTATATTGTGATAATCAAGTCCTCAAAATAGATACCAGAAATACAGACTTCAGGATACCATGAAAGTTCTTTTCTACTAACACAGCCAAACCCATTCCCTCCTGTTATTTTATAATGTGGAACAAAAAGCCTATGCTGACACACAGCCACTAGAGTGGCTAATTACAAACATGTATTGTAATCAGCTCTATGAAACTTTATGTGCAGACCAATGATGGCAAAGTTCCTTATAAAAAGGGTCTGTTTGAAAGCTCAGTGGGACTTTAGGAGTTGCTCCCTGCTCCCAGCAGCCCCACCACACACCCCACCACAATGACCCTGACTCCCCTATGTCTATTGTCACTTAAATGCAAAGATCAGCATTCTTAGACAGGACCCCTCACGCTTCTGTCATGCAAAAGGTTTTTCATCCCTCCCTCACCCACTGTGGTCTTTCTCTTCTCTGAAACTCATGAGTCACTTACATGCAGTTCCGAGCTGCAAGGTCCCTGTGTATGAAATTTTTTGAGCTTAAGTACTCCATCCCACTGGCAATGTCAATCATGAACTTGAGGAGTGTCTGAACAGGCAAGTTCTGTAAGAAAGAACAGTTTAGCTTCTGCTACTGGAGGCTTTCAAGCACGTATGACAAAACTGCAAGGTTTGCTGCCACTTTACAGAGCAGGGATGGGGGACATAGGGAGGGGATGGGATAGAACGGAGGAGCTGGGCCTCAACATGCATGGAAGGAAATGCTTTAAGATCACATCTCACGACTTTCTCTGGTATTAAAATCCAATCATCTGCCAGTGCCTTTGGGAGACCAATCCTGAGCTTCTCCAAATACATTCTCCGAAAATCCCTACCCTCCCAGAAGGAATTCTACAGTAAGACAGACTTACAAATGGGTTTTCCCCAATTCGTGACATCAGCAGAAAAGCATGGAGGTCTCCGTGCTTCATGAAGGGCAGGATCACCATGGGAATTGGGAGACGGCCCTTGGGACGGCTTCGTAGACTGACTCCTGATGAGGACACACACAGCGAAAGGGCGTTAGCGAACAGATCACTCCCAGGGCCATCTCACAGGCTGCTGCACCTTCCTCTTACAGATCTGGAGGAAAATGTGCCATTTTGGTGGGTAGATTCCATGCCCCAAGCTTCTATGACTTTATGCCAGGAGGTGGTAAAATGCCTCTAACCCTGTTTACTTCAGAGGCTGTACTAAGAGCCTAGTGCCTCTCAGCTCGTCTTGCAGGACCAACTACAGATGTTTCTAGGATCACTCCAGACCAGACAGCCCCAACCCCACGCTCTGCAGAGCAATCTCCACTTCTGGAAAATACCCGCACTCCAAAGTGTCCACCCACAAATGTCTTCTTCTTACTCAGTATTTTGGAAAGGCACAATCTTCCCTCCTATTTATAGACTACCAGCCCACCCGCTCACATTTCACAGCAGTTTAAACATGCCTCAGCCAGCCAAAGTCTCCCTGATTCATTTGCAAGAACCAAAGAAACGGCTTAAATAGGAGATGGTTGTTACTGGTGTGTGAGGGCAGGTGTGGGGAGCATTGCACACACTCCAACTCCCTCTGGGCCTGGGAAGGAGCAGTGCTGACCTGTGCAGGACTCCAGGCAGCACAGAGGAGGCTGCACCAGCACTGCTGGGGGGAGTGAGGCTGTGTGGGATAATGCAGGAACAGGAGGTGCCCTGTGGCACGAGCAGCAGCGCTGTCTTACCGATCAGTTTGGTGACGTGAGGGTGGTCAAACTCCTTCATACAGGCAGCCTCTCGCAGGAACTCCTCAATGTCAGTCGAGGTGAAGATGTCCGCTGGAAAAAGTGACTGTAAGTTTGCTTTCTTTGTAGGTGGCTCCAAGGGACTTTACAAATAATGATTATCAAAAGCTTGTTCTTTGTGGCGCAACACATCTTCTCAGACCTATAGCTAGATAAGCCATTTTACAACAAAGCAGAGCCTGACTCTCTCTCCTGGGATGGGCAGCAGTAAGCACATTATCAGGGACATCTGGTAAATTGGTTCTTGGCAGAGTAAAGACCCACTGGTTAGCAGCTCTTTTCTCAGTAAGAACTTTCCTTGGAAGCTGTGCAAACTGTGTGGGGGTTAAAGATGTAAGAATTAATTAGGTAAAAGAACCTAAACAACAAATGTCAGGGAGAGGAGACACCACACAAATGAAAGAAAATGTTGAAACTGAGGAGATGGCCTTGGAGCCCCTGACTGGCACAGCAGGGCCCAATTCATCTCTGACAAGGATGGCATGAAGGATCAATGCTTTTATGTCTCTTAGCACGATTGAGTCTTGTAAGGTGCTAGAGCTAAGATTTCTTAAATAACCACACTACCAGACAGCTTGGGCCAAATTCAGCAGTGACATACATCAGAAAAATTTTGGACTAAATTATTTCTCATTGCTATGAGTCCAGATTTATAGAAATATATCAATATAATTAAGAAGTATCCCAGTTGACTAATTCCACCACTGCTGCTGAATTTAGCAAGAGTCCTCCAGTCCTGCTGCAAGATCAGACTCAGACCTGTAGGGGAGTATTCACATTATCTGCTTTAGGCAAGTAATTTCAATATGATTCAGAAGACAAAACGGAGATTCCCTTTTTACAGTCAATGAAGAAAGGAAGGTGCCTCTGGAGGCTGACAGATTGTTCCTAAGTTAGATGTCTGAAGGGACACATTCTAACTACACAAAAGCTTGCAAACTGATTAGAATTATTGTTGAAACTGGATAAAATGATACAACTTACACTAGAATGGTATTAGTGTATTTAGTACAAGCTGTTATTCTATGAAGCAAACTGAGCTCCAGAGATAAGTGAGTGTGACTGCTTTCATTCAGTCACAGTTAATTTTTGCCTTACAGGCAAAAGGGATCAAATAAGGTAGGTTAACATATATAAACACATATATATTCATGTTTCCTTTGATTTATACCTATCTTTTAATTGCTTTTCTTGTCACAGACTTCTGCCTGATGAAAGTGTTAGTTGCCCTTGTTAGGTACACTCACCAAATGACAAATCAGATGGGAGCTGGACTGCTCAGTCAAATGTGCTGACTGAGATGAGTTAGCTTGTCACTGCATTCAGCCCAAACACCCTGTTTATTCCAGGCTACGTGCTTGCAGGAATACTGTCCTTTCACTGCTGAATTATTAGGGCAGAGCAGACCTGTCTGAGCTGTCTGTGCTGCATGATGTAGTGGTTTTGGTTGCATTCACCACGTGCTGTGTGCTGTAGAAGCAACTAAGGTGGTATAGGTCCTTTCCTGAAGACCGTCCACTACGAAAAGACTGACATGAAAGGGATGGGAGACAACATGGGTAGAATGGCTGAGTGGGAAGCTCAGAGAGGAATAAAGAGCATCAGGGATATTTGCTGAGAATAGGACAGACAACATTTAATCTTTCCAAGCTCTCTTTTCTTAAGTAATTCAGGCAGCCCTGCTTCCACATACCTTTCAGCATCTTCACTGCCACTTTCTGGAAAGAGCCATCATCTAGCTTCAGTAGTGCCTCTCGAACTGACCCAAACTCTCCTGTAAAATTATCAGAGTAGGCAATGAGGGAACAGCTTCTTGTGAAGAAAGTATGATTCACAGCAGGTTCACTTCAGGGGTCACTAGCAAAGAAGCTGAGTAACCATAAGAAATGCTTCATTTTTCATTCTGCAGTTCCAGACAGCAGCTTTCAGCATATGTGTGTCTAGAAGAGATATCACTACCAGCAGACAGGGATCACAGTGCTGGCAGTCCAGAAGGCAAAGGAAAACAAGAAGAGAAAAAAACAATCCCTGACCAGATAGATGATGCAGAGACAGAGTTTAGGCTGGGATCACAGGCAGACATTTCTGGGGAAGCCATATCATGAGGGACGAGTCTGAGTGAGCTTCTGTTCAGAGAGGAGGCCATTAGGTGGAGCAGCAAGTGGATGGGTTGGCTGAGGAAGCTCTCAGTATTGACAGCCATCAGAGCAGAGCAATGGTGCCAGGACTCAACCATTTGAGATACAGTCAGCCTTATCTCTCAGAACTCAGAGAATGACTTCTATGAATCACAGCTGACCAGAGAAAACATAGGAGTACCTACTTGTGTGTGAGTGATATGATGATTCACAGAAGGCAGTGTTTGCCCTGGTGTGTTCTCTAAGGGAGATAAGAGAAAATGTAACAGGCCAAAACTTCTTCAAAATATTTTAGCCTGAAGAAGCTTTATACCACAGCCTAACAGCCTCTTTGCATTAGATCTGCTCTCCCTAATTTTGTAACCACTTATCCCACCCAAAATGCACTAGTATGAGGAACTCTGACACTGAAAAGAAGAAAGCAAAATATGGCACTCAGGACACCTACCCCAGAAGCATTATCTTTCTGCTAGCTTTTCACCAATGTCCTTCACTACTCTATGGCACGTGCTTACTTCACATAAACCATGAGCAGTGGATCTGACCACAAACCAGGAAAATGGGAAGGAACAAAGGTATTTTGTGCTGCTTCCATCCTATGGAGCTGTTGCTCAGCTGTAGAGTCAGCAGAGCCCAAGGTAACGCAGTTATGTCATCTTATAACCTGTAACCTGGGGTTGTGGGAGTGAGGCTGACAACTCAGACCAGATCCTGCCAGTTGGCATCCCCACACCAAGGCCATGCCCTGGGGCCCCTCTGCAGCCAATTTCAGTTTGTTACCTGCCATGGGGACAACCCAAAAGGGTTGAAGCAGGATCCCAGAAACTGGCCAAGAGCTAACACTCACAAACAGATGACACAGCTGTTTAATTACTTAGCATTGTTATCCCTCTGAGACCACTTCTGCAGGAAGGTCATCTTCCTGCTCTGAAAGAAACACATTTGTTCTAGGAGGGATGGAGTGGAAGAATGCTCCTCATAGGAAAGGGTCAAAAAAAACCTGCAATAAAACTAGTCTTATAAAGGAAAAGGAAAAGGTGAAGTTTAATTGAATATTCCTTTGTTTAAATGTCTGAAAGAAATTCACACACCAGTGAATTAACAGTGCTTTGGAAAGCTGAGCGTAGACTGCAGTTCATGATTGTGTAGAGCCATATTACAGGAATGGTTTAGCCAATATCCTCTCAGTTATGCTAAACCTCTGAAACATTTTATCCCAGTGGAAGGGATATTACCATTTAAATTTCCATCTACAAGCTGGAGAGAAAACAGGCTGCTTGTAATTGCTTCTCCCTACTCAACAGTAAAAGTATCACAAGTGGGATTTTCAGTGTAAGCCTTGTTCAGTTTTGGTTCTTACCCTTGCCCAGCATTCTTCCCAAGGTGAACTGCTGCTCCTGGATTAAGACATCTTTGAGTTTTGTCTTCAATTCATCACTGATCCCTATACTCTCCACTGGGAAAAAAAAACCAACAACAAAACAAATGAAGCATCAAATAAGGGATATTTAAATATTCCGTCACAACATCAAGAGTCACCTGTTCCAATCTCCATCTCCAATCTGATTCCCACACTGTAAGGGGGAAACGCTGAAAAAGACAGAATTCTCTTCCATGTCCTCTAGCCTCACCACAGACAAGAGGCCAGCAACTTTCAACCATCAGAAAATGTACTTAGAGTACTTAAAGGGAGAGGGTGTGATAACACCACCCTTAAACACTCCAAGAACAACAGGAATACAGAAATAATGTAAATAACACTGAGAAGACAAAAATCCAATCCAAAGAGCTACTGACAGACACTGGTTCACACAGCTTAATTTAAGCTGATGGAGCTGCACCATTTTAATGACTGGAGCATCATCCTAACCCAGCTATGCAGCGCTGTCACAGGGAGCCATGCCCTTCCTGAACCAGGAGACAGAAACGGATCACCTTAATGGATCATCTGGCCATTCCTGGGACTCAATCTCCTGTTTGATAAGTTACTAATTCCTGGCTTTCCAAGACTGATTAATTGGTTCATGCTTGTAGCACAGCTCAGCACACTGAGTTTAAAGAGTACTGCTAATATTGTTAAGCCATATTTATCTCACCACTGGATTATAGTCCAGTCAAAGGAGTCCCTGTAGAGTGAAACTGGGGCAGGGGAGCGGTGAATTTGTGTCTTGCATTAATATACACAATGACCGTAGCTGTAATTAGCAAGGGCTATGTAATTGGCATGGCAGCAGCAATTCTGGCCCTTCACCTCTGCAATTCACAGTGTCTAAGCCTCATTGTAAATTAATCCTATGTTTTTGATCAAAAAACATCAGTTTCAGTGAAAACAGAGAGAGAAAACATGCAGAACATTCTTCCCAGGCAGAATCACTCAAGTCACTTTACTTACATGTTGCTTCAATGAGCTCTGGGCCCTCCCTGTTGAAAGACCTGGCAGCTCTGAAATGGACTGCTGGATCCCCTCTGCCAACCACACTGCCAAAGGCATGGCTAGGAGGCAGAAAAGACACACAGAGCCATGATTACATGGGCCATTCACTTCTAAAAGAGTGTGTTGGACAGTAGGGATGATTTCTCACCCCTTGCTGTGTAAGTACTGCAGACTGTCTTGTTAAAGAGGGTGTATCTGGAGAGGGGGAGCAACAGGTTTATGCTGCTTTGCTGATGCACCTACAGCCTTCCAAAACAGGGGAATCACTCCTCCCGAGTGCCTGGGAGAAGCTGCGGGTTGGGACAGGTTGCAGGAGTCACTTAAACAGAGATGCTGCTGTGACAGGGAGGTCTGGGAGACTGGAAAGAACGGGAACCTTGTTTGCAGCAGGGAGCAAACTGCAGCCAAGTGTCAGAGGTGATGGAAAGGAAACTTTACTGCAGATCCAGAGGGTTCTGGGCAGTCAGGAAGTTACAATCAGCTGATAGACTGAAAACCAGCATGGGATAAAGGGCTCAGCCTGTAAGAATACAGATGTTTCATCTGTGGGTCTTTTCTCTTTGAATCTCCTAAGCAGCAGTGCTAAGAATTACCTTAATCAAGTTCATATTTCTATAGTCTAATAAGGCCTAGCTATTAACATAACATTTTTTCTACTGTATTTTTGGTGTTCTCATTTTGAAGAAAAGGCAGGCACCCCAAAACTGTGGAAAAAACCCAGTAACAACAAACCCCCCCAAAAATCCCAACAAAAACCCAACCAATACAGTTATCCAAAAAAGCTGCCAAAAGTACTCCATCCACAATGCTTTTTTGAAAAATAATTGAGTCAGAAACCACAATAGAAGAGAGAGCAGAGAGCTCTCTATCCAGCACAAGAAGAAACTCCCTTACCCAAACCGAGTTTCCTTTCTTCTTTTTCGAAGGAGAATGAGAGCCAGGGCAACAGCTGTGACCAGAGCTGTGAGAATGCCCAGTGCCACAGGAACCCAGGACGTCCCATAAGGAGGATGTCTCTGGCCACCTAGATGATGGAGAAAACACCAGTCAGGAAACAGAAGACTATCAATGGTAAACAGACCAATTTCTCCTTTTGCTTTTAAATGGGAAACTCATGCTGCTGGACCTGGTGGATCTTTGTATACTGGAATTTGGCATAAACAGGTACTCAGCCAATCATCAGGAAAACTAGCTCCTTCTCACAGCAAAGGCAGAGCAGATGCATCTAGTTATCAGAAACTACTGGTTTTGGGCCTCGAGAAGGTAATAGGTGCTGCACCAGATTATACTATTTCACATGAGCTCATGATGTGAGGCGCTTCAAACTGGAGCTTCATGACAAAAAGATTGCTTAATGTGAGCATTCTGTGTGCAGGTTTCACCCTGTCCTGTTTGAGACAGACATTAGAATCTTGACCAGGCTACTCAGCACTACCTGAATGTCAGCCAGGCAATGTTTTGAAAGACCACAGAGAAGGACAATTGCCTCATGGCAATCTGGTTAAAAATATTTACATTTTTCCTCTAACCCCTCCCACAAAGAAAAGCACCCTGAGGGACTTGGTATTAGCTGTAACTTCACAACGTTGTTTGGTTGGTTGCAGCTTCTCAGTGTCTCTCCCCAAAGAAAAGGTAAATTTTAAAGTCCCCTGTGAGTCAAGAAACAAGTTAGTCAGCCTACATGTTCCAAGACTGAAATAATACTTGCTCCCAGAATATGTATACTTTTGAGTACAAAATGTCTACAGAAAAAATGGAGATGCTGCCAATCTGAGCAAGCTGCCAGGCAAGGAAGATAAGCAATACAGTTATGAATAAAAAGAATATTACGTATGCCTGGCAAAAAAAATGATAAATTAATCCAATTCCCCGAGAGACTTCTTCTCCAAATACAATTACTGAAGATTAAATGTGAATTTGAATGGGTTTATTAAAATCTAGGATAGCCCTCATATCTCCAAATTGTTTAAGAGCTAACAAGAAAAGGTACCAGGTCCCTGAGCACTTCCTTCATCTCCATGCTCACTTGCTCACCCTCAGCAGCTGACTGCCCTTTACCAGAAGGTAAGGAAGAGTCATCTTTGATGATATAAGTAATCCTGTTATACGTCATGACAGTATAAATAAACCTGTTCCTAAAAGAGATGTTAGGTTGATGGGCTGGAATTTGGATGAATCTCTGCACAGATGCATATGAAAAAGAGTCAGACAACCCTTATTGGCAGAGTCCTGGCAGGCAAGAGGCTTCTGAGGCTTGATTACCAGCTGCATTGATGAGCCTTATCATCCAAGCTTTTAAAGAAGTAATATTAGTCTAATAAACAGATAGAGTTTAAGGACACAGAATCGTGGACCAGTGAGGAAGCAGACTAGTACTTCTCCACTTGAAGCAAATTATCAGATCCTTAGTACTTATTTTCCAGTATCTTATCTCCTTCAGTGACTCACATATTCTTTTACCACCCAGAAGGCTTTACAGACTCTGATCTTATGATACTCCCTCTTGTTGCAACTTTCAACCCAGCCTTCAAGGCTGTTGTGAAGAGGGAGAGATCAGAAACAGAAGCTGTATTTCTCAGATATAATAAAGGTAATTCCAACCCTCTCCACAATTCCCAAGCCAATCACTTGGGCTGTTCCTGCCTAACAATCAGAAACAGCTAACAACACTGATGTAAAAGGTCCTTTCTGCTAGTTAACAACAAGGTTTCCTTCCCCTGTGGTGAGACAAACCTCTCAAGGCTTATTTTTCTAGTCTCTGTCTGTTGGCTGCGCTGGTGAGAGAGCAGGCATTTAGGTCAACTTCTGGGGAGCCCCTCCAAAAGGAGTGTGGATGAAAACAAAACTAAACTAAATTATTCTCCCTGTTTCTGAACTGCTGGAAATCAGGAGCCCATCCCACAGTTTATAGAAAATGTGTCAGAAATAGAAATTAATGTTGAAATTCACTGCTTCTCCTCCTCTGCCCCACACATCATTGCTTCCCACTCGTGTCACTGAGCTTGAGGGAGGCTGCAGCCCACAGGTTGCCTCTTCTCTCTCAACTCTGTCTCTCTCCCATCTCCTGCATCCCCTTTTTCAACCAGCATGTGCCTTAAGAATGCACGAGGCAGAGAGAAGACTACTATTAGAAGAGTTTAGAAGAGTATTTAGGAGCCCCTTGATGATGAGTCCTTCTATTTTGCAGGAAGTTTATGTCTCAAAGGTGTGCAAAGAACATAATCCAAGTCTTCTCCAGCCTACAATCGTGAAGATTACAGAGAGGAAAAAGCTATGAAACCATTCTGTTCCTTGCTCTGCAATGAAAAAAAGAGGTTTTGACTGAGAAAGTTTCTGAAAATATTAAAACAATCTTTGTAAACAGCACATAAGATCTCTGCATAAGTAGGGTGGAGCTCCCACTAGCTTCACTGCGATGACAAATTTGAGTTAAAGTTTATACGAGCTTAGTCATCCTTATTGCCGCACTGGGAGCTGGTCAGAAACCACCCCTGGCATTTCTCACATAAAGCAACCAGTGCCAGTTTGCTATTTTAGGAAAGCAAGCGACTTATGTTTTCTACCAGGCCTGAAACAAAAATGCAGTCTTTCTGCAGCTCTGCTGCCTAAGGCCTGTCAGTGTTTCCACAGTGAACTTTTACTTCCTGCCTGTTATGCTTGCGAAGAAATATATGTGCTTCCAGACAACATATGGCCAAAACAAGGACCACTCCTGATGCTACTTTTTTTGAAGTGGTTTGTAAATAAAAACAATCAAACAACAACAGATAGTGCTGTCAGGATTATCCCATTCCAGCTCCCTGTAAAACGCAAACCCTAAACATTTCCTGGGGCTTCTTGCCAGTGATGGCCATTTTCCAAATGGAACTCCTAGTTCCTTCCGATACATTTATCTGTATTTGGGTACCACAGAAAATACCTAATCAAAAAGTAGGAGGAAAAAACTGATGGAGCCAGTGACCAACCTCAGTAGGCTCAGCTCTGAACCTCCACACCCCTTCATTCTGTTTTAAATAATTTGAGGGCTTCGATCCCACAGTGACTGTGTGCTCACACTTGACCTTCAGTGCTGACTTCATCACAGGAACTGGGCTACCAAAGGACCTGAGAAACGTGCATGCTAAAACCAGCACTAAATGCACTCCTGCAGGTAAGGATGCAGTTCTCTACTGGTTGCCTGTACCCCCCACCTCCTGCTTGCTTGGGAGCTCCCCTCTAGAGTCCCCCTGCCATCCCTAAGTGTGGAGGGATCAGGAGAGCTCAATGTCCGTGTGATTCCTCAACAACGTGTGGAGTGGGAAGATAGCAACAGCAGGTGGGTCAGCAGCAGAAATTAGAGACTGCTATCTGTCCTGCCATGGGCACTTGGAAACAAAACCTCAGGAGACTGGGGGATTTTTTGTATGATCACACCTCACTGACTTCTCATCACCAATCCCCATCTTTATTTGGAATGCCTTCCCCTTAGTTCTGTTACAGTTTTCTTCACAAGCAAGAGCATTCTCTTCCTTCTACCCATCTCTCCATGTAACATCCTGCCCTGCTTCATAGCCTGACTCCTATTTCCTATTCACTGTGAAACACAAGCAGGAAGCAAATCACCCCAGGTGAGCCTAACTGCCCTTCAGCACTAGGAGTGCACTCCACACGTGCATGTTGCTCCCAACAAACCCTTCCACGTGGTCCAGATTTCAAGGTACAGCGTCTGTACCATCATCTTCCTCTTCTACCAGTAGCTCAGCTTTTCCTTGGAGACAGCTAAACTGGTTTAATAAAAATACATTCAGAAAAACCATTATGAACACCCATGTGGCCATGGTTTAAATCACGCTTCACTAAAACTAGCAGGAATGGCATAAAACTAAATCAAAGAAGAGAATCTGTGTTAGAGGAGTTTTCTGTCACATTTACTTGTGTAAATCTGTATAAACCTTCATTTGCATATTTTCTTTGTGTCTGCCCTTCTGCTCTGCACTAAGCACAGTAAAACACTGTTCTAAGAAGACACAGTAGAGGCCAGAAGTGTTTTGTTTATACTAGCTCTTTAAAGATTATTGAATTTCCAGTTTCCTTGATGAAGTGTGCTGTTGTATAAGCCCATATGTCTCAGTAAGTTGTGAGCACTGAAAGAAAAAGACTCAGAAAAAGCAGCAGTCCCAGTATTTCTGACTTTTCCCCCAAAGTGAAGAGAAAATAGTGGACACTCACCCATGACCTCCTGGGCTTCAAGCAGGAAGAGGTCACTCCACGGCCCGCACCCTGCAGAATTCAGCACACACACCCTGATAATCAGGTCTTTGAGAGGATTCCACATGGTGAGATTGGCTTTTGTGTCCTGCACGACCATCTCCCCCTGAGTGCAAATGACAACAAACTGTGAGCTGTCTTAAAAGGCATCTAATGTAAAACTTCACCTTTAAACCAAAACAGTACCATGTACTTCACTGGCACTACAACAAGGGTTGGGAATTGTGACTCCTCAATCCTTAGCTCAGTTTTGCCTGAGATTTGGGCTGTTGTCTTGGGTTTCTCTTCCCAAAAATTGCTAGCAGTTTCCCAAGGCATAAGGCAGATAGGAGGTTTAATAATTTCTTCCTTTCAGGTCCTCCCATGCACGTTGCTATAGAAATATGGTTTTCTCTGCTATTAAAAGATATACCTCCTTCTTGTGATTTACTGTAAAGCATCTGGTGGTTTTAATCCAAGGGAGGAGTCTGTCTGTCTGTTCTAACTTGTTGACCAAATCCTAAATGGCTTCTGAATTTCGGCACCAATTTTCACTTAGGATGGCAAGGCCAACATATTTTCAGTAGTTATGTGGATCTTCTTCATACAGCAAACCCATGAGTATTTGGCTGCCACCACTGACACAGTGTAAATTCAATGAGAACTCAAAACACCATCACTCAAAGTCAATGATGCTGACCTAGTATGAAATGGGTCATACAAAATAGGAAATAAGTCTCTTTTTCCTCCAGCTGTCTATTATTATAGGCTTGCTCTTCATTAATAAGCACTGGGTAAATACCTATTAGGAAGCTAGAAACCATAAGAAATGCTGTGAACTTCAAAGGCTGATAGATACCTGGGAAAGGTCAATGCCAAAGAACAAATGAAAGGCTCTCATGCTGTCAGGGTCCTTTCAACTCCCTAAGTATTAAGAATCCACAACCTTCCTTCTGTGATTTACAGCACAACTCATTCACTTGTTAAATACACCTTTGCTCCTAGGATTTGGAAAGCCAAGGCCCAGTCACAGGAGAGAGAAAGCCCAGATCCTGCACTGTCTGAGCTGGATAGCCCAAGAAAGAGTCAGAGAGAGACAAAGTGGATTCTCTCTGTGTTGTCCTTCTTGTACAAGGAACGGCAGAGAACTGGTCTGACTGCAGAAGAACATTCAAGTGAAGGAATTCTGAATATGCCAGGAAGGAAGAAATGGCCCTAAATCTTGAAGTCAAATACTGAGGCATTCCCTAAAGTCAGAATAGATCCATTTACACAAAAGCAGTGTCACCAATCTAATCCCCTGGTATAGATGAGGGACCTTAATGCCTAGCAAATTTAATATAAACCTTCTGCAGCTCTGTGTTCAATGGCTCAGTACCTTCTCAGTCTGTTACCTGAGTCACATTATCCTGAATCCATTCCAGTCTGTATCCCAGGACATTTTCTTTCAGCACATCTGGAGCCACACCTTCCCACTCCAAAATTAGACCAGGATCTCTTTGAATAACATGGATATTTTGAGGGGTGCTGTTTGGAGCTGAAAGCAGAGAACAGAACACAATCACTCTGTGCAGGAAAATAAGGCACTATCCACACTGAAAATGGCATTTTCACCCTCTTTCCTGAGATCATCCAGAAAAGAGAGGGTGTGAGGGGAGAGAACTTCTGCAAGCCACCAGCACTCTGTGGCTTCAAGTGGAGAAGACAGGTCAGCAGCTCTCACTTCTCTCAAGATCCCAAGAATCTCACAGAGCTAATGGGACCAGCATGCAGAAGCCCCATGGCTGGGTCAGCTCCTGCATTATCCATCATTGCTGTTAACCACACTTGACTGTCTGCTCTTGTTTTGTTCTAGGAGACCCTTACAGCGGATGAGCAATCCAACAGCATAATGCTTCCCATATTTCAGAACTAGCAAGGAGTTAATGACATTTATAATCATCTCTTTTTCAGGTTCAGAACTGCTGTCCTGTTCCTGTCTGCTGTTTCTTACCAAGCTCCAGGGTCTGGAAATAAACCCTGTTGGTGAAAGGGGAGCTGCCCATCTCATTGCTGCACTGCACACGAACGCTGTAGTTGGTGGAATGCTTCAGGCCTTGCACGCCGTAGGCAAAGGGTGGCACTGGGGTGACTTCAGTGGAGACCTCCTGGCCATCTGGTGACTCAGCTACCTGTGCCAAGAGTGAAACAGAGATGACTGGTACCATAAACAGTATGACTAACATGTCCATATGGGTAACAACCCATTTAATTGTCAGTTTAGGAAAGTGTAAGAATAGATATAGTACCAGTGATGCTTAAAATACTGAAAAGGGAGTTGTCAAACTAAAAATCATGAAGTGACATCACTCGGGCAGTACAAAAATTTTCCACCAGATGAAAATTTGGTTCCATATTTTAAAACATTTCCTCCCTTATGTTACAATTTCTACAGTTGATTATTATTCCTTCAAAGAAAACTAAATGTGCTTGTCGTTTTGAGTGGTAGCAGCCAGCTTCTGAGGCTTGTTTAAATCTGGGCAATGAAAACTATGGAAACTGGTAGAGCAACTTGCCTGTTGCCTACTGTCACCTTTTGCCAACCTCTTTTTTCCAGAAGTTTGTATACTTTCAATTTTTTAGTGGATGAGAGACATGGTAGACATGTTCAACTAACCTGTTTCAAAATTAACTGAAAAGAAACTTCTCACCACTCCTGCATCCCTCCTTTTTCTTTTGTTTCCAATTCTGAGCTTTAAAGCAGCATGAATGTCAATTTAAATCTGATATCACTGTGTGCTTTTAATGCACAGGCAGGTTCAGTGTTCCTACTTTTGTACTGACAATAGCAGAAATCACTGCATAGCTCCCAGGCTCAGACTTTCTCCTCAAGTGCATATGAAATAGCAAAGCTGAGAGTAAAAGCAAGATGTACTGACAAAAGCAAAAGAGTCATATGGACTTTATATATTTTATATGGCAGCCTTTCTCCCTTTCTCACTGCCCCTCCGCTCACTCTCACATACACTTTTGGCACACTGATTTATTTGGCTGGTGGAAAGGAAGAATCTCGAGTTTCCTGAATAGAAAAGCATGTTGTTAGTCATTATCAGTCTCATCCAAAGCAAGGAAAAAACAAGACAACTTTTGTGTAAAACCCTGTCTGCTGGACGATGAGTTTCTGTTCAACACTCCCAAGAGCTAGTGCTCTTGCACCTGCCCCTTTCACACCCTGGAACGTGGCCTGTGTTAAGTCAGAAAACGCTGCCATTCCCTGCCCTGTCCCCAGAAGCAATCTGTTTGTCTGAACATGGTGCTCCTGGGGCACCCGCTGCAATGCCTGAGTGCCAGAAAAACACAGCAAACTTCCAATCCCCCTTCTCTTTCTGGGAGACTCCCAGCAGAAGTGCAATCATGAGGAGCCAGGAACACGTGCATTTTCACATGGAAATGTAGGTCAATGCCTCACACAGAATGTCTCAATGTGGGAGTCAGAGGAAGCACGGTTTTCTGACAGTGCAGGGTCATTGCCAAGTTACCCTGCTCCCAGACTCCGTCCTCCCCAAATAGAACAGAAAAGGCTTAGAAAAGGGGTGAGAGACTGCTGAGTGGACAGAAACTGGGCTGCTCTGATTCAACCTCTTTTCCACATGCCCCATCCCCCACCCCTGCCCCTGCCAAAAGTGAGAGGGACAACTTAAACCCCAGAATGATTAGCATTG
This sequence comes from Corvus kubaryi, assembly GCF_017639235.1. Taxonomy (NCBI): domain Eukaryota; kingdom Metazoa; phylum Chordata; class Aves; order Passeriformes; family Corvidae; genus Corvus; species Corvus kubaryi. The sequence continues at coordinate 36,726 of NW_024580804.1, forward strand.
CAGCATGCAAGCCAGAGAGAATAGGCTGTTCCAGCTGGAGATAACTGGCATTGTAAAACAGAGGAAGAAAACCATTTTCAACTGCAAGCAAGAACAGAAGCAGCAACAAAACCCAGAGACCAGGGCCAGCTGCCTTCAGGAGTTCTTTTTGCCAGTTAAAACTAGATGATGATTTCTTTTACTTCTGAAATACAATAAACATCAGAGCATGAAATCTCTGTTCCCCCCTCCAATAAAAAGAGGACTACAAGTAAATTATCCAGACTACTTCCAGCATACCTTGAGTTTATAATCCTCCTCTGCATAGTTGGCAACACCCCATAGAAATTCCACTCCAGATCACAATGCTGCTGTAATCAGGTAGGGAAAGCATAGGGGCCTGGCAAATAAATCCATGGGGAACGTGCCTAGCTGTGTTTGCACAGCCCACTTTGGGTATCACCATTTATTTTCTCACTTGGTTACCTGTTCTTTGATCTGGTTCTACAGCTAAGTATGCAATGACAGAAACTAACTCTGCCTGAGGTTGAACACATACCATTGTTCTCAGGAACTTCAAGAAGCAGACCAATTTTTCAGATGTGGAGTACTCTGCACCTGGGAGAGCTACAGAATATTATCAAGCTTGATTTTCTAGGAAGAACTGGTCTTTGACAATGGAAAACCAATCAAGATTTAGAGACAGGGCTTCAAATTGCTCTGAAACATGCAAATAGGCCTGATCTTGTATCAAAAAGCCCAGTCTGTCTCCTACCTCCATCACTCCTACCTTTCCTGTACCACATCCTATACTTTGCAGGCTCCTCATACCTTGGATTCATTGGTATGTCCAATTTCCTGCACTTCCTCTGTCATCCCACAGCACAGGCCTGATTTGGTGTGGGATTCACAGGCACCTGCACTGGAACAAGCTACCATGGGCCACCGCTCCATGCAGGAAGGGTGCACACCCTGCAGCCACAGCTGCTCAAGGGCACTTCCCACAGAGTGCTGTGTGCTTCATGTGTGCTGCAGTGTAATGACCTGCATGGAGTAGCTGCCACGAAGCAACTGATGTGATAACCTGCTGGCAAGGAGAATGTGGCCAATCTTTAACACTTAACTTTTGAGCATGAAGTTCATGACCTGCACTTTGGCACCTATATACACTCCGAGTTGCCTCCTGTTAAGCTTTTATGCTTTAAGGCTGTGAAGTAAGAATTGAAACACTGCTAATAAGATGGGAGAGCAAACAATGGCCCAGGAAATGTTGTGGCTCAGGAGAGTCCTGTTATTCATGCAGGGCAGGGCACAATCCAGAGAGGCCATACCTGAAGAGTGCAAGAATGGAGGGGTGCGCGGCCATCAAATCCTGGCACCCAGACCACGCTGGCATTGCTGCTGGTGACTTGGCTTACAGTTACATTGAGAGGCGGGAGAGGCATGGCTAGGAAGGAAACAAAGAGACCTTTCAGTGTACACAGAACTGAGCAGGTATTCACATGGAAGTGGAAGAGGCTTGAGGCTAAAAATTATGCAATGAAATCACTAACAGAAATGTAGTACAATATCACATCTTTAGAGAGTGTCCCTGACTGCTGTGAATGAAACTATTATCTTAACATTGAACAAGCTATTGTCAGACATTCTCTCATTGTCCAGCACACTTGCTGGATGCACACAGGTTGATCTCTTTGATAGCAATGCCAGTGTGTGATGTTCACTCCTTTGCTACTCAGCTCTCTTTCCTGCCCCCTCCATTGCAGCGCATAACTCAGCCCTGCACACGGTTGCCTGTGGACCCGCATTGTGAACTAAGTCAGGGCTCTAAAATCCCACCTCAGGTTCTCAGTCCAGCCCCTGACACAAGCTCTGCCGGCACCAGGTGGAGTATGGTTTGATGTAGTGACCTGAATACCCTGGAGCTGGATTTGCAGTAGACTGCTTTGTGTTGCCTCCAGGTGTCCATTGCAGACTCCCACTGAAACACCCTGGGACAGAGCCTGGACTGAAAACTGCCTTCTCAGCCGTGGGATGAATAAACTCTGCTTTACAGAGGGGAAATTCAAGCCAAAGGGAGTGCCTGCCACACGGTTGATACCACTCTACAAATTAAGGGCAGGGCCAGGAACAAAATCAGGATTCCAAGACTGGACAGTTAATCAGATGCTCGTGCTTCCTGCCACCACAGCACAGCACCAAACTGTTTGGTTTCCTTTCGGGATCCTTGATGCTTCCCTTTGACTTCTTCTTTCCTCTCACTGTAATTTCACATAGTTAATTCCTATCCTTCCACTCACCATCTCTTTTTCACCTCTGAGTTTTCATTCAGGCACCTCCTGACACTCCTGACAAAATTAGCAGCTTCATGAATACTAACCTCTCCCCTGACCTTCTTCTCATTTTAAAAAATTCTACGCTGATGCTGTAATACTTTCCCTGCAGCACTTCAACAAATTGTACCCTCAGGAGTCTTCTTTCAAAAACCCATCCTCAGGACGAGGCTCTGCCTGCAGATCAAGTTTTCCACGTCTCCTGAGTGGCATCCATCAGAAAGCAGCAACGGAAAAGTAATTGCAAGCCAGGATTTCTCCAGCTGCATCTTCTATCCTGCCAGAGCACCCTTGTATTTCATTGCACCAAGGACAACCTCAGTACTGCTGCCTTCAGCATCTCCACAGGGCCATCTTGCAAGAGAAATGCAGAGCCCAAAAGCCTAGGTCTCTGCAGAGGGCCTGGAGGAGAGGAATAGATGGTGACACAGATTAACTCTATAAAGCCTTTGTTGGCTGGTTAACCAGTTACCAGGACCCAGGGCAGTGGCCTGCCACCTAGATAAGAACAGGGTGTGTGGGTGTGAGGTGGGGCAGCAGACCAAGGGTCTGAGATGGAAGCTGGGCAATGAGTTCTTTGTGAGTTAACTTTCCTGCATCTTCGTTTCATTCTCTTTCGATGTCAGTGTTCAGGTTTGTAAGATCTTTATGGCGAAAAAATCCTGCTTTTACTGCTTACTTGGGTACTGCTGAAACATTGTCCGTAACTCAAAGTTTTGCAGACACACTCGTTAACTTTTGGGCGACACGTGATTTTCAAGGCAGGATGGCAGGCCCGAATGAGCTAAGTGCTGTGCCACCAGGGAGAGTAAATAATCAGCAGCTAACACACCCCCTCCCTCTGTAAACGAGGGGCTGAGGAGGGCAGGCTTGCTAGCACCTTCCCCTAACTCTGCAAGCTGTAGAAGGGCCAGATGCATTTCCCCACCACCTCTTGGGAAAAAACTGTGGGCGGCTGTTTCCGGTTGTGCTCTGAAACACGGGATACAACCCTAAAAGTGTTAGCTGCACATATAAAGGAGAGCAAAGACTGTCAGAAAACAGGACCTTGAGCGTTAACATAATGAGAGTTAACTTCCTCTGTGCTTAGAGAGTGGCTGAACAATGGGGCTTTGTACATGGCTGGGGACTGTGGGCTACAATAACAGTAATTTTCTGCTTGGAGTACACCCAGCACATTGTGGGCACTACAGAGAATAGATAATGAACAACAACAGGAGCAAATAGGAAGAAATGTTAACAGTTTGTCAACGTCCTAGCAAAAATATTTGCCTCTGGAAACACAGGAGAAACTAATTGTTTAATAAATGGTAGAAAGATTTAAGAGTCCTCATTAGCAGATGGGTTTGTGTAAGAGAGGAAGGCCCTGAACATGCATGTGCACACAACTACTCCCAGGAGCAACTTCATTGAATTCTGTATGTTTACAGGATCAAGAACGAAATAAACATTATTTGAGCCTGCCCTATTTCCGCTGCATAGGAGCCTTGCTTTAATTTTAACAGGTCTGTACTAGATCTTAGAACTTTTTCTATTCACAAAAGCCTCATCACTTAGGTAAATGTATAACTACTTTTTTAGACACATCTTTGAGGTATTACAGATGTAACTTTTATGACTACAGCACTGAACTTGCTTCTAGATTTTCTGTCTCTAGGACATGCCACACATACTGGTGCAATGTTAGTTGAGTCACTTAAGCTTGCTCTTTCTCAGCTCTAGAACATGTGTGTGTGACACAAGTGTGTGATGGCAGTATGTCCCTCTTAAACAGGCTGTGTGGATTCATTAGCTGATGACTGACCCCTGAGGAGCACTTTTCAGCTAAACATAATTGCTGGGAAATGAGAGACTTCTGAGGTCTTTACTCCTTCATCTTATTAATGGTTAAAAAAAAAAATAATCTGTATTAACACTAAAAAATTAAAGAGCTTGTTTATGCTAAATGTCTTCTCAAATAATGGCTTGATGAGATTTTTTAAAGTGTAATAGCTTTGTGAACTAAATTCTATCCCAGGATAAAAATATGCATAGAAGATAAATTCCACAATAACTAACTCCCCTGGGTAGAAAAGCCTTCAAGGCAACAACTCCAAATGGCTTTAAATTAAGTTATAAATCTTACTAGTCCAACATTCTGCATTCTTGGCATAGCAGTAACCACAATGTCCTGAACAAAAACACACTCCAAGAGTAGTAGATTACAGCTGGATTTTGATCTGTCCTTTAATGAACATTAGCTACTACAACTGTGAGTTCTGATACTGATACAGACATAAAGGATTGCTTGTATTTGTGCTGAGCAATAAGCTACCACTCGGAACAAATTATTTTTGTGCCATGCCTCTCCTGGAACTGATGATTGTGTAATTAAAAGTGCATTAAAGCATGACTAAAAATTCAAATGCAGAAGCATCTCAACATGAAGAGGAGGGGAAGAGCTGATTGCTCTGATTATCCCTGTTTCAGTCACCTGGAGGAACAGAGCAAATGTCACATCAGCCTGGAGACTTCCAAATGGCAACTGGTCATGCACAGGCTAGGAATTACTTGTTTTCAATGAGCTTTTAAAGAGCAAAGAATTAAAAAAATAAAATTCATAAACTCAGTGTGGATGAGCAGACCTTACTGGCCACTGGTGATCACCTTCTTTGATTTTTTTCAACATCTAATGTGATGCTAATAAAAGCAAGCAGAAGTAATGGCCTCTTCAGCTCTAACAAGACCCATCTATTCCCAAGAGGGAAAGATTTCCCTGCTGCAAATTTATATCAGCTTCATCTCTCACAAACAACTGCCCCAGCTCTCTCCTTTTCAAGGAAAAGCTGTCATTTGACATCACATTTCCACTCCTGAATCAGATGTGGATTATTCTCAACAGCCTGGGATACGGCCCTGCATAGGAAGTGGGAACTGCTGTTAGAACACAAAGCATTGTTTTGATTGCTGAGAGCTCCAACTGGTGCTGGCAGCTTTGAGGCAACTCCTTGCATTAAGGAGCCCTACTTTCCCTCCCCAGAGAGCAAATCCAAGGCCCTTGCCCAGTCTCTTGCACCCAGTCTCTCACCTTTGATTTGAACAGTGGCAGTCCGAGATGATGACAATCCCTTTACATTGTGAGCTTCGCAGGAGAAAACTGTGCTTTGATTAATACCTGGAGATCAGCCAAGAAAAGGAAACAGAAATAGCTATATAATCCAGCTTCAACTTCAGCAGAATTTAAATTATTTGTGACATCCAGCTCAAGCTCCACAGGCAGTTGGAGGGGTGAGCTGGGTGCCAATCAAAGGCATGCAGATTTCAGTAACTAATGTGCTAAACACATTTTTAATGGAGGAACTGTAGCAACATAGAAAAGATTTCATGGAAGTGTCAGAAAGCACTGAAAAAGAGGGATGAATCTGTCAGGACAGCAGCTTACAGTGCTCAGGTAGTAGATGTCTGCTTCTCACATTCTGGTGAGCATCTTTGGAGCAAGGATTGTGCTGAACTGGGAGCTCACACAAAGCCTTTGGGCCTCAGCCTTCACCTGAGCAACATTCATCTTCTAACTGGCCTATAAGCCCAGGCAAACTTGCAATCAGATGCTGCCTATTGCTAGTCAGTGCCCACCTGTCCCTCACCTTGCATCAGACTTTTGAAGACACACACAAAGGAATTAGAAGTTAAATGCTACTGAACCAGCACTGAAACACTTTCCAGGGGTGATACAAGTAAGAATGTCTTCTGTGAGCATCCCTCCACCCCATGGCATCATACTGACGTCTGGCTGCCCCAAGATGCATATAGATATTGCAAATTAATCAGAACTGAGATAGATTTGCAAGGCTGCCTGGAGAACTGTGTCCAGCAACTATTGTCACTTGTCTGGGCCCTCAGTTGCCTTAAAAGGCTCTATCCGAGAAAAGTTAAAGATTGGCACACTGTGGGCATACAATTTAGGAAGGAAAAACATTTCAGAGCCGCAGAGAGCAGCTTGCACAGTGTCTTTGACCTTTGATTTATCTCCCAAGCCCGAGACTAACAGCATTGCAAAGAAGGTGTAATGGAAGAGAGGAGGGAGTGCTATTCTCATCCCTGTGAACCAGAGGAAGATGCTGCCAGCAGGCTGAAGGCCAGGCAGAGCAGCAGAGCAGCACCTGCTGTGGTAGGCCTGTCCCAAGACAGAACCTAACACAGCCCTGTCCTGAGGAAAATCCAAAACACACCACAAACCAGGAACTGCATGTTCCCTAGCACCATGCCAGCACTGCTTTCCAAAATACAACATTGCTGAAGCTTCTAAATGCTTGCTTTCTATCCAAGTACTTTGTTACTATTTTCTTCAGAGCGTGATACTTTCCTCAGCTAGCAATGCTCATTTTCTTACCAACTGTCTTTTTTGACACACTTTGGTAATCCAGCCATGCAGGTTGTGTCCTGCTACATGTTTTCAGCTGCAAAGACAAGATATGCCCAAGGGACACCTCAAAGTGTACTGGAAGAGTGTGCCCAAGGGACATCCCAAAGAACACTGAAAGCAAATAAAGGTGCCGATGACACTTAATATATAAAATAGCAGTTAATTTGGAGAATCACTAGGAGTAGATGTCCTTCTTCAGACCTCCAAGCCACTGCTCCCCAAAACCAGAAATTTTCTGAGGCACCATGGGATGAGTTTAGTGGAGAAGGAGTGACTTATTTTTTTATTGTCTTTTCCCTCTTGCCTATCCATCTTTTCCATTTCCATTTCAACAGGCAGATCATATCATAAGGGAGCAGTTTTAATTTCCAACTTAGAATAGCATCAGTGGCTACGTAAGAGAGGGAGCAGATGATTGAAACCATTTCAAATCACAAATCATGTTTTGATTTGCATTTAAATATGGTTCTAAGGGAAGCCTGAATAGGACTGGATAGCTCAAAGGATGGCCAAAAACATACAAAAACTCACCCTGGGTGTAACTGTATTAACACTGATAAAGAGGCTCCAGACATGGTCTTAGTTGTAAAACCTTTTCTTTCTAAATAACTAGTTCAACTCTGGGTCAGGGCTGCTGAGAATAATAAAACAGCAGCAAACAGAAAACATAACACAAGGCTGTTGGACAACTAACTAGAATCAAGTTACTTTTAAGAGGTAACCACAAGAACAGTTGCAGTCAGTTCCTGGTAGAGATACATCACCCTTTTCTAAAAGGGGTCTGAAGAGAGGCCCTAACACCTACTGGCTCCTGAGTTCTTCTGCTGACCCTGCTGGGGAAAGCTCTGCACTGGGGCAAACCTTGGTCTTGAAGGGTATCAACCAGCCCACTTCAGCACTGATACAATCACTCTTGAAGTGTCAAACAATTACATGAGGCAGTCAGATTTTAATGATAAGAGCATCCAGCAAGCCTGCAAGAACAGAGATGGGGGTGGGTAAGAGAGGGGAAAGCAGTGTGTGACAGGGCTGTGCACAGAAGGAGGGTATGGCATCTGTTACATGTGAATGCTTGGAGAATTCCAAGAGAAATGGCACCAACAGAGTCAGTCAATACAACCATGAACACCCTCCACGAGATGGAACAAGAGACACCCAATGCATCATCTGTTCAGTAGCATCTTTAACAAGAGTGCCAGTCACACCCAAACTCTGTGTGCCTCAAGAGCCTCTGTGCCTCAGGCCAGCAGAAAACACACTGAGCAACCATCACCCCTTGAGATAATCTTTGTATGTGATCATGACCACTCAACCCTTAATGCAGAGTTAAACACCACTCCCACACTATTTGGCTATCCAATGTACAAGGCACGATCAGAAGAGAGCTCTTCTCCTCTTCTGATGCTCAAAGTGATCCCCTGCAGTGCCAGCAGCCTTACCTGACACATTTAAGATGGAGGGGGAGACGTCTGGAAGCCCCACTCTGGAGTCTCCCATCCACCAGACAATTGTCACTGGTTCAGGGGGACCAACAGCAGCACAGGCCATATGAAATGGGGCATTAGGGGACACGGACACATCCTCAGGTTCCACAGTAAAGTAGGGCACACCTGGAAAAGCAACAGACAATTGACAATAACTGGAGCAACTGCCCCTTGTTTATTTCCACTAATACCAGTGCTCAACACTGGACATCCATCTGTCCAGCTGCTATGCTGAATCCGATGCCCTCTAAGCCCTTCACAAAAACCAAGGGTCAGATATGCTGGATCACCTCAGGGCATGAGTGCCTAAATACTACCACTAGAAGTCAGAGAGAAAGAGTGCTTGCTTCCCACAATGCCTTTGAAAAACCACTTTCAATTCAAGACTCCCTTATGAAACAGCTTTTAGTGGTAGTATTTTCTCAATTTTTCAGCTGGAGAGACTGGAGTTCAAAGAGGCAACAGTCAAAAACTTCAGTGGTGGCAGACACCACTTTAAAAGACAGCTAATCCAGCTGCAGATACTTCTTGCCATGCGTTAAAAACTGAAGCTTGAGAAAGTGTTGAACTACTGGCTTTAACAAACCCATGAATGAGGAAAGAATCCCCGCAGTGAGAGACTGGGAGCATTTACAATGCTCTCTCTGGAGCTTAATTGACTGGAGATGCCTTCCAGCACACTGTGACACCACGACAACCGGGCTGCCTTGGAGTCAGGGGTAATTTGTTTCAGAGCTGTAGGCTATCCACGGACACAGCTCTTTTGGTAATTATCTGTTCCCCACCATGGAAAGACTCCTGGCTGGTACAACAGGTCTCCGATTAGGCCCATGGGGAGCGAGATGCAGCTGCAATGCTACCTACCTTAGGTCAGCTCTAAGTGGCAATAGCTGAGTGTAATTCGACCCATCAAGAGATGTGGTTCCTCTTGCGGGAAACATGAAAACTCTCACGGTTTCAGTGCTCCAAACCAGGAGCACAAATTTCACCAACCGTGCAGGACAGCCAGTATGTACTTCTGGTGATTGGTGGAAGAGCTGAAGGCCCAGAGAAATGTTCAGTTCCCTTCTATACAGAAATCTTTGTGTGTCAAGCACTGCTACTACCAACTGCACTTACCCCAAAATCTGGTATTCTCAGTTGGAAAAAATGTGTTCTGGAAGCTGATCTGTTGCCTCACAGAAACAGAGGAACTGACAACATTGTGCATTCACATGCTGAAATTACACAAGTCTGTCCCTGGCCAAAGGCCCAAGGGCTTGCACCGGTGTGGCAGATGCTGAACACCTCCACCAGCAGGCAATTATTTAGAAGCCTAACGCTAGATGTTTCCCCCAAGCTACAGCCAAAAGTGCTTTCCTCAGTCTTTCACTGACTGTGCAGTCACTGTTTGTGTCTTTCAGGTGGCAGTTCCGTTGTGCCTTCCTTGCCTCCTTCCTTTAGAGTAGTAAGTAAACGAACAGACTAAAACAGGTCTAAATCCAAGTCTGTTGAGGAATGACAGTGCCTATCTGTGCAAAGGCTAATGTTCAGGACAGGTATACCCATCGTCATGGCATACTGCTTGTTTTTGCTGACGTATTTTACTTCATTTATTTATTGCATTCACACATAAACAATAAAACTGAGTAAGCTTTTGAGATACCAGCTGTAACACCACTGCCTGCTTTGCCCTCCTTCTCTGAGGAAGATTAGAAGGGAAAATAATCACCATTTCTCTACCTGTGAGCAGGATCCCTGCCTCCTGTCCATTTGTCATGACACCCAAGGTAAACTTTCAGGAAGATCCTGCCCAGCTCAGCAGGTTTTCTCACTTTGGGAGCAGCTAAACAGAGCAGACAAGACCACAATTAAAAACTTTCATAATTGAGGGAGTGACTCATCCAGCTGAGGAACTCACACTGCCTCTGTCCGTATGTTACCTGGACACCTCGCTGCCTGTGACACATTTAGCCTCCCAGTTCCTGGTACAAGAGGTGAGTGCCAGCACGTCCCTTTCACAGATGTCCCATGGAGGCACTGGGCAGCCGGCAGCCAGGCAATCAGTGGCGAAACAAGGAAATGATCCCACCTATTCCTCCTTCCAAGCCAGCATCTGACCTATAAGGCTGATTTTTATGTACAGCTCGGTTTTGAGACAGTGCTAATTCAGGGGAATGTGTCCACACAGGTGTGGCTTGGTCTCTGACTGTAGCCACAATGGGTCTAGCAGCCCCAGGAGCAGCCACATAGTCAGAGGTGTAATTTCAGATGGAAAGTTCCGTAAGAAACATAATCCATTTTTTTAACACTCCACAGTGCGCCTCTGAGATCACCTCTCCAGGCATCAAACACTATCATATTCTCAGTAAGGCCTGAGACTAGTTTCTAAAGCAGGAAACAGGTTCAAAATAATTTTGTTCATGTAAATTCTAAGAAGTGTTTAATAAGATCAAACATTTTTATTACAAAGACAGTTCAAATACCATTGCTAGAAAATCTGGCAGATACAGATTACCTAAGCAGATCTCAAGGCAGATATTACACAGCATAGAAATCCAGTCAAGCTGACTTAAAGTTAGATCACCAATAGTCCACATTTGTTTGTGTGCCACACTGAAGTGTGTCAGCACTTTCTGAAGGCTGCAAATCACCAGAGTAAAGATCCTCTCTCAGTCAGAGGACAGTTGTCATCGATAGAGCAACCACTGCTACACAAAGCTGGCACGTCTCAGGAAGAAATACATAGAGGTAACAGTGAAGGTGGATCTGATAGGCTTTTGTATTCCCAGGTGTTTTCTTATGCTAACAGCTGACACATTTTTTAAACTCCACCCCTTATCACTACTTGTTAATTTTTAATTTTATCCACCAAGTCCCTTTACACATGACTACATGCCCAGTTCAAGTTTAACTACCTTCTGCCATACTTGCTTTTCTCATAAAGGCAACTGGTTGCATTTGTTTCACTTCTGCTGTAAGCTTTGGCCTTCATTCTCAACACACTCCACCTTACCTAACTGCAGCTGGTTTTCTGTGACTTTGATACTTTTTGCCTGTGCAGTCCAGAAGGGCAGCACGTTTTCTTCAGACAGCTTAGCACACTGAGTTACCCAGACACTCCTAACACACCCACCATGCAAGTGCAGCCACCTCTGGAGCAGGCCACGATAATTGGATAGAAATAGAAACTCTGCACAAGAGAGTGTTTTAAGCTGTAAACAATATTCTCCAGTTGACACTGCACCTGAAAATTTAGGTGGACAAAAGCCTGGGATTGATGGAAGGCAGAATGTGTTACTCTTCTTGTGAGAGCTGCTATGAATGTTTCCATGCTCTGAGTGAGCAAGACCTTTGCTGTAAAATACCCAGACCACATGACCTCCCACGACACCCTCCCTGCTCCCCCCTGTTTAGGACTGTCAATTCGCCTCTGGCCCAAAATGTTACCAAATACATCCAAAAACCTACTTCTTGCTGCAAATGCACTGTTCTTGTCAATTTCTTCACCAAATACAAAGCCATCCTATGACTAGTAGCTTCTGAGGATCTAACAGAATCATGGCTCAAGGGAAATGAAACTAGAGAAAGTAAGAAGCCACCAATCCACACTGCCTTGGGTGACTTTTGGGCAGCCATGCAGAAGCTATTCTTACCAGACAACCCCGGACAGAAAAGTGGCTCATGGAGCAGTCACAGCTATGAAGTGTTGATGTACAGCACTTCTCACAAAGCTCACAACTGGGTTAACTGTACCTTGCCCACAAAGACCTGTTTGGCTGATACACAGAAACGGGCTGTGACCCTGCTTTGAGAAGTGGGTTGGACCAGATGTGCCCCATGGATCCCTTTCAACCTGAACTATTCACCATTCTATGAATTACTTAGAGATGAACGCAACAATGGATTTAAAAGCTGGAAAGAAAAGTGTTTGCATGAAAAGAATTGTTTCCTAACATGCCAAAATAAAACCAGAAGGCAGTGAACTGACAGCTCTGCTCCTTGAAGCAGCTCTTCTATTTCTTACTCCTGCTCTGTAGCGATCTCCCTGCAGTTAGCAGCAATGGTTCAGAGCCAAGAAGCCTGTCACTGGAGCAATCTGCTCTCACCACTTCAACCTAGAGCGTATTGGTGGGTCAGCCCTGAAAGGAAACCAGCACTACTACTCCTCCTTACCTTCCACTATGAGCCACACTTGTTGTGATTCTTCCTTCTTCCCCCCGTTCTCAACCTGGCACCAGTACTTCCCAGAATCTGTCCGCTCGACGGATTTCAAGCTGAAAAAAGTCAAAAGCCATATCGATATTTTATGTGGATAAAGCATGTTTTTGCCCCAAAGGACCCTCCAGTGTTTGGCAAACCAGATGCATGGAAAACACCCACTGAGACACAGTCAGCTCTGAGGAGGAGATCAACAGCCAGCCAGCACAAAGCACATGGCAAAACAGCAGAGATGGGAGGCTCCTCTCTAAAGTGGGTGGAGAGAGTCCTCACAGAGCAGACAGTCTTCCTCCAAAACATCCTCGCAGAAAACCAGTCATCTGTGTCCTCTGAGGATAGAAAGGGGTCATCTCAATCCTGAATCATGACTCTAGTTAGCCTTTAAGTGCAACAGCTTGGCCTACAACATCTGAGCTAGCAGGAAACTCCACACTGCAAAACTCCAGTGAGCTCAACTGCTTTGCCTCAGGTGACAGGACTGGCAACAGCCTCATGCGGGAACAGATGGGTCAGAAAAGAGCCCCCCTCGCCTCAACTGCGCTCACTGCTATTCTGATCCCAAGAGTGGCTGACTCTGCAAAACTCCTTAGGCCTCCCAGTTTGTGATTTCAAGGGGTTATGCTGGTGCATGGTGAGCAAGGGCAGAATTTGGTGCCAAAGCAAGAAGGTCTCAGCTACCAAAGGCACCAGTGTGACTCTGAGAGCCTGTCAATGCACCAGTGCTGACTGCTCCCCGCGGGACGCGCAGCCATGCGCCTGCTGCCATGCAGGGATCCTCCGCAGAGCTGATGCCCACCTTTCTAACGCTAGCAGTCCTCCTTGGAGAAGGGGAAGGACGTCTCAGGAAGGAAGACAGAAAAGGGAGAGTGTTTGCCGAAATGCACAAAATGGACCCACTACAGCCCGATTTTCAGAGCTGGACCTTCAAATGGCATCAGCTGTCCTGCCCATATTCTGAAACACAGTGATCACAGCAGAGAGTCACACGTGGGTGGTAGAAATGATTTCTTTAGGAGAAGAAAGGAAAAAGGAGAAAAATGCATCGAGATTTAGCACCCTAACTTATCTCTGGTGCTGCAGAGAGTTCTCAGTGGAGTAAAACAAGAGACAAGAAAGGAGAGTAGACTGAGATTGTGAAGGGCAGCATTAACTAGTGGAACTGGGGGGAAGTAAACAGTAGAGTTTCAAGACAAACTGTTTCCACAACATAATGTTATGCAATAGTTTTACTGTGCACAGATGTTTTTTCCTACTAAAATGTTTCTAACAGACAAGCTTTAACACAGAGACTTTTAGTTGGTGGAACTGGAGACTCTGTGCAATGTCAATCCAAGAAACCTAACAGAAGATGAAGCCAGAGCTCAGCAAAGAGTGATTCTCAGTCAATCAACAGCTTTGAGCTCTCATGGTGTTGGTATGTTTGCCTGTACAAGCTCTTTTAATGCATAAAAAAAGACAGAGCAGAACCTTGGGTCTTGTTTAACTCAGTACTTCCAGAACTAGCTGACAACCCTCTTCTGCCGGAATAAAGGCACAGAGATCTGCTTTGCACAAGAGTTTTGTGCCTCTGAATAGGGCAGGACTGATACTATGTAGTGTAAATGTATTAGGAATGAATTAGAATTCATTGCAAAATGAATCAGGGATGGTTCAGAGGACGAACACTCCTCCCCAGAGAAAGGAAGGGGATGTAGTCCTGGGAGTCTCATTTCAATAAACAATCCTCACCCTTCAGGCAGACTGACAGCTCAAAAGAGAGAGTAAGAGAACAGGATGAGTGTGAGAGAGAAAACCTATTTATACTGCTGCATGGCAGAACAAGATGAGCAAACAAAGCAAGAACATCCTTTCACCTTGAAGTCACGTCTCGAGCATTGCAAGCATTAGCAAAGCACCTGTCCCCACAGTAGTCAGAAAACCAGTATGGTTCTAGTGGATAAAATCTCAGCTTTCAGTGGCTTCAGTTCTGCTCTCAGTTATGCCCTTGCCACACAGTGAACTGCAGACCACAGGACCCTGCCCCACTGAGGGCACTGCAGTTGCAGAGATATAGCTGACAGCAGAAAACTGTGCAATAGTTTCCACGATATTCTTCCTTCTCTGCATCTGTTGTACCTGAGGAAGCCGATCCAGTGTTCTTCATCTACTGGAATGTACACCTGGTCTATGCTTTGCACCACTGCTCCGTCCTTGATCCACAACATCTCAGGATCTTCCATCCCCTCGAGGCTGCAATTTAGTTTCACGGGTTGACCCTGGGACACCTTTAATTTGATTGGAGGTCCTGTAAATTTCATACCTAAAAAAAAAATACTACTCCGCCCCACCCCCAGAAGAAGGGGGGTTGGAGTACAGCAAATTACTCTAGGTTGGTGGTCTGGAATTGCATACCCTACCAGCACACGCTGCAGAGGAGTGTGTTAGTCTCAGCACTGCTCTACTATGTCTGCTAAGCAATAGGCAAATGCAAGCACTGAAAGCACAATTGTTGGAGAAAAGTGGTGGTTCAGTGTGTACATGGGGATTTTTTCAACTCGTGTAACAGCAGGGTGATGTTCTGCAGAGCAGTGCCCAAGCAGAGACGCACAGAAACGCCGGGAGCTTCGCCGTGCCAGTGATCCAGCAGCGCTAACTGCATCCGTTCAACACGCTACCGCACCCCCCTCTTTTCCCCAGGCCTGAATTTAAGCTACGGTGTTCTTCTGCTGCTACAAAATCATCATGCTTGCTCCATTGTATGCATTTGTAAAGAGCTTGGATATGAGAAAGAATCAATTATGTCTTGTTATTCAGCATACACTGTTCTCCTGCATTACAGAAAGCTTCTCTACAATTTGCAAAACCCATGAAAGCCTATTTCACAGCATACCTCACTGAGGAGCAGAGCTGTTTAGAGAACAGATATTTCTGTCGCGTGATGTGGGTGTGTGCTAAATGAGCTGCCTGGACGACCCTTCAGTCCAGCCAAAGGACCACCTTGTACCCAGAGCTACACCACTGCAACCCCAAAGCAGCAGGGCCAGAGCTGGCGAAGCTGCTCAGGTTTATATTGACACAGAAGCGATCAGAATTTGGCCCGGAGCACTGTTACATGTGTGGGTGGATGGGGAGTGTTTCCCTCAAGCAGAAGCAAATGTATGGAATTTGTTACCATGAGAAGACACGGAAGCCAACTATCTAAGTGCATTTAAGAAAGACAGGCATATAAAGGAGGAACCAGAAGATCAAAGGAGACCATGGGAAAGCAGGAAGGTAGAAAATAAATGTAAAGGTAGTTTTGTTAGGGAGAGTGGCTATTCCCTATGCAGTGGCACAGGACTGACAGACCAGAACAGGTCTAGCCTTGTCCAGTATTATGTCCTGGCAGTGGACTCCACATCCTTCAGAGAAAAATTACTCCATCCCTCTCGCCTGGCCATCTATCGCAGTACATTACAACTCCACCCAGTTCACTGGTTGGTCAGCTTCTCACAGGATGCCTTGCTAGCCCACAGAGCCAGTCAGAAAGCGCTGCTAAGTGAGCAGCCCTGTTGCTCTCAAACTCTGTTAAAGCCTTACCAGTGATCCAACACAGACTTCAGATGTGCCACTTCCCTTCTTGCCAAAATGCCACCCTCCCACAGCCACAAGGGCACCACCTCACAGGGCAGAAGAGCAGCAGAGGAACTCATAGCGCGGTTGTAACAGCTGGGAGAAGGGGACCCAGCACTGTGTGACCAGCCAGCGCTCTGCCACCAGCAGCCTGTACCCAGATGAGTACCAGTAGTCTAGGAGCAAACGCGGAACACAGGCAGAAGGTCTTTATTCCTTTCCTTAATGAGACTCCCCAGCTGGTTTCCCCACACTCAGTCTTTTGCCTTTCTATCTGCTGTTATTCATTTAGCAAATTCACAGAGAGCACTGGAAAATGGACAAGCTGATCATTTGAGTTTAGTTGCTACAGATCGTTTGCTGGGCTAACAATTTAATCACCTTGGGTGAGGATGATCTAACCTTGCATTACTTAACTCCAACGTAACACAAACGACATGTCCCAGTGCACGCCAGAAAGCATCCTCCCTTTCACCACTCACAATACTGGAATATAACATGAAAGCTTCATAGCAGCTCTCTCTGTGTTACAGAAAACTGATGTAGTCAGGCTGCTGAACACACACACAAACTGACAGACATTTTCATTACAGGTGCCTTCATGGAAAATCAAACTACTCAGCATCCTTCAGACTGCCCTGCTGAAAGAGTTAGCCACAAATTAAACAAAGAAATATTGTTAGAGACCCTTCATGGTTTTTAGTTTGCATAGAAATCAATGATGTAGGAAATTAACATACAGTACAAGTGTTCAGTCAGAGTTGTACATATTGTCCAAGTATAATCCTCCATCAATATCAACCAAAATGAAGAATTAGAGATCAGGTATCTTTAATAACTTCATAGGTCAAAAATGCAGTTTTGGCTGCAGCATCTCTTCCTGCAGGTATCAGGAAGAATCACCTAGGAGGCAAATAGGGATTTTAATTTCCACCTATTCCTCATTTTACTCTCCCACTCACTATTTCTCATCTGACAACATTCTTGACTGTGCAAGAAATAATTTCATCCAAATAGGTTCTGCCAAGCCTACCTGTAAGAGCTGCAGATTGTGACATGTATAGATAGGAAATAAAACTGTATTAAATTTCTTTTCAAGCAGTTGTCTGAATTGACAGCAAGTGAACACACTAGTTGTCAAAATACATGACACATCTGTTTGTTTGTTTTTTCAACTTGCTACCTCTGAATATTTTAATTCCTAGGAACAGAATATGTTGTTTGTGATGTTGGGAGTGGAAAGAGAGGAAGACGTCTGCTCATGCATGCCGGGGTAAAGGCTTTTTGCTCCTCAGATTCCTTAGGACACTGATCTAGCGATCCAGCCTGTGCCACAGCCTCCCCAGCTCCGTCTCACTGCGCGCACATCGCTCCACATACAGCGCGGAGCCCAAACTCCCGCTGAAGTCGGGAGGAGGTTGGCCGGGGCGCCGAGACGCTCCAGCACGCTGCCTTTCCCTGCTGACTGGGGGGTGGAACTTCGGAAAATGAGTTCACGAGGGAAAAAAACAACAAAAGCCACTCAGGAATGCGTTAGCGCCCGGCTTTCCTCGGCGACGGCCCGCGCTAGGCACACAGCAGAGCAATGCCTCCGCAAACACCGGGGAGGATTACTCGCTACTCTACTCGCAGGTGGGAGAGGCTCGCACAGCCCGGGCTCCCCGCCGGCACCACCGGCTCCCGAGCGCCACGTCGCTGGCTCCACAAACGCGGCGGAGCAGCCCGTGCCCGGCCGGGAGCGGCAAAATGCTCCGGCCCCGACCCCCACCTGTGGCTGCCCGAGGCCCCGCGGCCGCCGCGCCGGGCGGACCAGGCACCCCGGGGCCGCGCCCGGCCGCTCCCGTCCGGCGACCCTCGGCGGGCTGCCGACACTCGGAGAGGCGGCGGGACGGCGGCTGCCCGCGGGGATCCCGGCCGGCGGCAGAAGCCGTGCCCCGCAGCCCCTCCCGCCGCACCCGGCGTCTCGGGGGGCAGTGCCCCGCCGCTACCCCCCGCCGCCGGCGGGCTGTCAGCCCCGCTCACCTGCCACGGCAGCGACGTCCCGGAGTACCGCAGCCCAGAGTCCCAGCACGAGGAGCCGCGGGATCGCCATGCTCCGCTTCAGCTCCATCGCTCCCGCACCACCATCCTCCCCCCTGCTCCCGGCGCCGCGGGGGGCTCCCACCGCCCGTGCGGGCGGCGGCGACAGCGGCTGGGGCTGCCCCGCGTCGCCGCCCGACACCGGGCTCTCCCGGGAGGCTACGGGGACGCTCAAAGTTCTGGCTCCGGCCGGGGCGAGCCGCGGGAGAACCTGCTGCGGGGCGACGGCGCGGGTCGGTGGGGTCGGGTCGGGTCCGCTCCGGTCCGGTCCGGTCGCCGCCGCCGGGCGATCTCCCCCTGCCGGCTCGGCCGCCGCGGCGCCACTCTGCGGGTCCGTCCGTCAGTCAGTCAGTCCGTCTGTCCGCCCCTGCCCAGCCGCCACCTCCTCCTTCAGGAAATGGCGCTCTCGGGCGGTCACCGCGCGCTGTGCTCCCCCTCTTACATCACGTCATGAATATGCATGAGCCGGGCGCCCACCGCCCCCGAAGCGGCGAATCACCGCGCCCGCCGCCCCCGCTCCGCCGCCCCGGGACGGGGCCCGGGCTCCGAGCCCCCGGGAGGGCGGGCCGGGGCGGGGCGGCAGCGGTCCAGGAGGTGTGTGGAGGCGGCGCCCCTCGAGAGCTGCTCCGCCGGGCGGCCTGGTTTCCAGAGCGCCGAGAGCGGGTGACCCACATCCGCGGGAGCTGCCGGGGCGCCGGTTATCCCCCTACCTGCATGTGGCCCCTCTAGAGCCCCGGCGCACCATCCAGCCCCCAGGGCAGGGGGACTTGGGGCCACCACCGGGACTCAGCCCTCCCCCAAGCCGAGGCTCTGCCGGGATGAGCAGAGCCCCGCTTCATGTACGCAGCACCCCCGGCCCCATCTCCCTCGGCCGGCCCTCTCCAGCTTCAGCTCCTTCCTTCGGCCACACTCTCCTCACCGTTCGGCCCCTGGCTCCCTGGATGTCGGTCATTCCATCCCGGCGGCTGAGCTGTGGCTGTGGAGGAGCACCGGCAAGGTGAGGAGATCCACCCGTGCCCTTCAAGCAGGATCGGCTCGGCCTTGACCACTTTTCCACTAGCGGAAAAGTGGGGAGAGAACTTAGGAGGGACATCTCCGCTGCCACAGGGTTACTATCACGGCGTGGAAAAAGTCACTTACAAACAGTACTTAAAAAAATCTGGCGCTGCCTTTTCGTAGGAGTTACGGTGAGAATCTGGGTTGAAAGGCGCCATAAGGAGCAATATCATTACAACACGATGCAGCTCTTAGCTCTGTCACAGCCATCAGCGTGCAGCACTTGCCCAGCAGCTCCTGCGACACCCTGGAAACCTGGCTAAACGGAGGAGTGCAGGGAAACTACATTATCCGCAGGAGGGGGATGGAGAAACTGAGGCACAGCAAACTCATATAATTCCATTGCAAACTCTAATCTTCACTCCCCCCCAAGTCATTTGCATTTCTGATAGGAATTCCTGGGGGACTGGAGCAATGCCAAGAAGATTTCATTACTGGAATGGAAATGTCACTCCCTCCCCGGTGCCTCCTGCTGCAATGAGGCAGCTGGGAGGAGACACTGACAAAGCCATCCATTCGAGTGCTTGTAGGAAGTCTAGTTGCACTTGGGGATAGTAAATCGCTGGCATCACTACAGCTCTTGGGCTGAGAGGTTCTGTGCTGGTGCTTGCTAAAACCTTCATGCACACTTGCTGTTGCTGCTGTGTCTCCCCCTTGTACCCACCCAGCTACATGGTGTGTTTCTGCACGTATGGCAATAGCACCCTCCAGAAGGTAGCTAGTTTTGCAGATTTTAGTTGTCTCATGAGAAAAAAATAATGGCCATTAGAATAAGGACATGTTTCTATGGTATTTTCTCGTAAGGATTTCTTCTGCCCTACAATTACAGAGGCTTACACTACACTGGTCCCATGGGCTCCGGAAGTGCTCCAGTTGTTGTAGCATGGCACAGGCCAGATTCTGGGCTGGTGTAAGAGAGCAAAGCTTTGCTGGAAGCAGTAGACCAAGGGGAATTTTCCCCATCAGGGAATCTGACTTCAGCTCTTCTTAGAAGGGCTTTGTGTTAACAGTGACAGGCAGGAGAGCCGTAAGAAAGCTGGACTGAAATCCTGCACACACTGCCAGTTGGAGTGCAAACTGCAGTGGGAAAACTTACAGAGGAGTGCAATATTACCACACAAAAATCAAAGGAACTGGTGAATCTTAAATGTTTTTAGGACCTGAAGATAAATAAACTCTTTTGGCCTCTTGTGGCACTGAATCAAGCACCATGGCTTTATTCTTCAAGCTGTAACATCAGTGACAGTCCTCACTGTTCACACATACAGGACACAGCTGTTTGCTCTCTGGATTACATTCTTTCCTTACTTCTGCTGCAATAATGTGTTGCCACATCTCACCAGACATGCTGGGAAGTGTAGGTATATTCCAGAAAATGCCTGAAGAGCTATACGATAATCCAGAGGTGAATGCCCAGTACTGGGAAACTTCTGAAGATGAAGGAAAAGAGAAGAAAGAACAAAAGGGAGGAAGGGGAGAGAAGGCAGAAGGAAGAGAAGTGTTTGCTGGACTTCCTCACCTTCCTCTACTATTCAGCCTCTTCTAACTACTGAGACCCAACAGGACATCTGGGACAGGTTAACCCAGTGAAAAAGCACCCCAAACCCCCCATTTCCACATGAGAAGCCATAGCCCTAAAAGTTCAACAAAAACTGCTGGCACATGCCACTGTTCCATTGTCAAAGTAGTCACTCTGCAACTAGATACAAAATCCCTGTTTAGTACAAGGTGTTTTCCATAGAGCTGCCTGGTTTGCACTGGGATTCAAGAACTTGTCCGTTCCATCCTCTGAGTTGGGATTTGAAAAGCAGCATTAACCCCTCTATTGCTAGGGGGCAGATCCCTCATCCTGCATTGGGAAGCCATGGCAATGGCAAGAGCAAGGATGAAGTGGCATTCAAGGGTTGCAGGAGTACAGGAGTAGCTCTGCTCTACAGTGTAGGAGACCCAGGATGGCTATTCAGGTGCTTCCTGAGTGGGACATCTGTGGAAGCCAGCATATTTAGTCCCAGACTAGAACAAGAGCTGCTCCCAGCTTTTTGGTCACCACCAGAGGCTACAGCAAGTGACAGGAGGAAGCTCCATGTGTGTGAGGGCTTTTGCAGTTTAGGGATGGCTTCTCAAATTAATGCCCCAAAGCTGGGCCAGAACACAGTGACTGAGGAAGCACAAACCCTGAGGACTTTCCAAACCTTGCCAAGGACACAGCTTGAGATAATACTGGATAATACAGTGGCTTTTCAGGTCACTGAAAAAGATTAAACTGAGAATAAACTGTCTCCATTCTCTGCCCAACCCATCATAATGGATTGTTCATGTCAGATAATAACAGTGTTTACGTGGCCACTTCTGAAGACCCAAATATAACTCTCCATCTTGGCATACATGTGGGACAAAACTGGTCATCCTGAGACCTTGGGTACGATACTTAAAGTCACATGTGGCTACAGCAGCAACAGCAGCAACAGCAGCTCACAAGAAGGCTGAAACTCATCCTGCCTGTGTCTGGGCTAAGCTTACCATAACTGAGTTACACTGCTCATTTGGTAATTATCTTAGCTACAGCTGAACTCTGTTCCCTTTTAATTTATATTATTCTACCATCTCTTCCCTTCTCCCTTCTTGTCGTCCTCTTTGCCACCTTCTTTAGTAAGCAACTGTGTTGAAATATTCCAGCCTCTCTGTTTCAGCCTCCTCTATCTCCTACATCTTTCATATGTGTTGGTTTTAACTTTCTGTGAGAATAAAGAGAAGGACAGGGAACACTATTAAAGACTTGCATTTACTTTGTCTTTAGAATACAAGGGTATCAGGTATGAGTCAGCTTTCAGGCCTGATCCTTTCCTAGTTCCCAAACTCTCCCAGCTCTGCCTGGGTGTGGCAG
Source organism: Corvus kubaryi (assembly GCF_017639235.1). Taxonomy (NCBI): domain Eukaryota; kingdom Metazoa; phylum Chordata; class Aves; order Passeriformes; family Corvidae; genus Corvus; species Corvus kubaryi. Next base: position 58,734 of record NW_024580804.1, read on the forward strand.
GTAGCATGGTGTAAATGGGAGACTAGGATTGGGTCACTGTATGGTGGATCTAAATTTGGATTTTTCTGTAAGTTTCAAGGTTATCCAGTTTGGCCCCAGCCCAATCATAATCATTACCCCAAGCCCAAACATTGTTCCTCCACGTGTCTGGGATGGTTATTTTTTTTAGAGGTGATAAACTAACACATCATATGTGTTATCTGTCTTTTATGATAAATGCCAAGCTGTCAGAATGAAAATGTCACATAAATCACACATGAAGTATTTACATTTAAAAAAGATCAACTCATAAGAATTTTAAAAACCTTTCTGATGGTGCCATCATTTGCAGCAGGTTAGCCAGGTATTGCCAATGTTTCCATTTCTGGTGTTGGAATAAACAGAGCACATCGAAACAGACTCATCAAACAAAACCAAATTGTATTTAACATGGTGCAACAGTCAATGCCATAAGAAATCACCACATAAGTATGCAGAGTTACATATAATCTACACATATCAATATGACTTTACAAATTTCATATTACATGTTGATACACACAAAATGGACTTGGGAGGAAGCACTTGTTGCCAGCCCCTCTGGGGGCTCAGTTTCTTACCTGCTTGTAAGGTAGGGCGAGACAACACTTTGTTTTTGAAAGTGACTGTATGTATTGCGATCGATCGTATTGCATTCTCCTGTGAGTCAGAGTGGACAATAATCTCCACCAGCCATGTGACAAAATGGTATGGAACTTGCTCAGCATACAACCATCCCTCGTGGGACGGAGGTTTGGCAGGTGCGAGGTCCCTGGTGGGTCCTCAGTGTGGCCACAAGCTCCTTCGACCAGCCCCAGGCCCTCGGAGGGGGCCAGGCCAGCAGGGCAGAGCCCCCAGCCCAGAGTGCAGTGGCATGCTCTGTCAGGACCAGACACCTTCTGGATTTGGAGAGGCTGGGACTAATTCTGGAAAGTGCTACACCTGCACCAGGGGAAGCCTTGCAGGGAGAGCCTGGAGCCCCAGCAGGAGTGGCCAGTGGGGCTGGCTCCCAGCTGTGCTCCCTGCCTGGGGCTCGGGTGGCACCACATCTCGCCTGGGAAGGTGGAGTGGGCTACAGACCAAAAGCCCTCCCCAGGGCACACAGAAAGCTGAAATAATGTAGAGCAGTCCCACAACTGCTGTAATAGACACTGTGGGTGGAAGAGCTTCCTAACAGCTCCAGACTCTCTGTGGGTGGGTTAATACCATATTTACCTTTCCCTCTCCAGCCCCTCTCCCCTTGTCAAGCCTGCGCTGCTGTGCTCAAGTTGAAGGAATGAAACAACCACAAGCCAGGCCTACCCTCCTAAAAATAGTGGCATTAACAGGGCACTAATCTACATTATGGCTCTCAACGATTCCTATTGGGGTGGAGCTGGACAAGGTTAACCAGTGTCTCTGCTGCAGACCAGGCAGGGCAAGGTGAGAAAGGGCATTTTGCTGCATCAGTGTATGTCACTGCTCCTGAAAGAAAGTCCTCAGCATTTCTCAGGGGCCTCATTTGTGGATGTGTGAGCAGTCAGTGACATTTGTTCTGTGAATACCTCACTTTTGCCCAATGGAAGATAATTACATCCTGAAAGATATCCTCCTCACTGGCAAAACCCCAGAAAAACTGGAAAGCAGAAGCGAGAGAACTGAAAAAAAGGGAAGATGAGGGTAAAATGAGAGAAGAACATGAACAAAGGAGAGAAGGAATGGCAGAAGAAGAGGAAAAAAAGGCTGGGGAAAATATAAAAAAAAGCACCTTGTTTGGGGTTTGCAGGAGGTGACTCAGTGCCTGCAGATCTGAATTCTCCTTCTGACTTGACTCTGGCTGGCCGTGTGCCTTGTGCCTTGCTCTATCCAGGCTTCGTACCTTGCAAAGCATCTAGGAGGGCAAATGTACTGGCAAAGCACAAGCATTTAAAATACTCCAGCAGCCACAACAGTCAAATGCTGTGACTGAAATGTAAAAAAAAGAATGAGAGTGGGATGGGAGGAGAGGAGAGGCAGGGAATCAAGGAGCAGAGAAAGGGTGAAGAGTGAAAGAATGAGAGGAATGGGGAATGAAAGACTTGGGAGACCAGGTGGAGGGGGAGAGAATCTTGGAAATGAGGTTAGGTGTCGGTCAGTCTCTATGTCCTCTCGCAATGGCAGGGGGAAGAGCTGAAACTTGTCCTGCTGACCTGCTGTAGAGACTGATGCTTGCAGACTCCCCACTGGTGTCACCTCTGCAATCCCTGCCCAGAGCAGAGGAGCCAAGTAACCATGGAGGCCTATCACAGAGAGGTTTCTAGACAGGAGGAACGCCTGACGTAGAAATGCTGCCGGTCCTGCCCCTCTGGCCTGTGCACGATCAGGACAGGGAAGAATCGGGCATCGTGGTAGGTTGGGGGGCTCTCGTTGACAGCCAGCTGGCTGGAGTAGGAGCAGCACTGCTCATCCTGGCAGCCCCGGTCTGCAATGCTGCTGCTGCGGCTCCTCCAGAGGCCTGTCCTGTGGGAGCCATGGATGCGGCAGAGGGAGAAGCGGCTGGTGTTGAGGGAGAGGCGGGAGTTGCCACTGCAGCTGTGGAAAGCGTGGCGTGAGAAGATGGAGGAGGTGCTGGAGGCACGGTTGCAGCGTTCACAGCCGTGGGCCATTTCGCCGTACCGACACACCGTGTAGCTGTTGTAGGCCGGGGAGTTGGCCAGGTCCATGAGCATGGCCTCCGAGTAGCTGGGGATCAGCTGCCGGTTGGTGCAGATGTGCCACTCCAGCTCGGTGCTGTCCTGCGTGGTGTCCCGGGGCATGCGGTACCGGTACAAGGGCTCCTCTGCCATCGTGGGCACCGTGTACTCCAGGCCCAGCAGCTTCTCCACGTGGTAATGGACGTAAGCAGTCCGATACTCTATGAGTACCCTGAGCGGCCAGGAGATCATCAGGATAGCTGCCACCCAGAAAGCATAATGGGACACGTACCATGGGAGGTGATCTGGGTCTCCGTAGGCCATCATAAGCTCTTTAAAATCCACATTTTTGAGCTGCATGCCTTCCCTCACCTCCATGTAGTCATCTAGCCCCTCGATCTCCGTGAAGAAGTGAGCTCTCTGAGTCAGGTAAGAGTTCTCGGACTCAATGTTGGCAAAGCTGAAGCACTTGGTGAACCTCAGTTTGGTGGCTGTATAGCTCTCCAAGCCCAGGAGCTCCTTGGAGATGTCCTTGTATCCACAGTGAGAGTAGTCAAACTCGGCTTCAGCCACGTGTGTGTTGACCCTCTCATGGTAGACCTGGGTGGTGGTGTAGGCATCACCGTTGCGGTAGCGGGTCACCTGCCGGGTCCGCCGTACAAAGTGGTAGCTGATGGCCTTCCACCAGATGCATGGAGTGGCTTGCTGCATGCGGTTGATGCACTCGTACACACTGTCCACATCTGCCTTGTACTGCAGCTCCCTCTTGACGTGGCAGTGCCAGCACTCCACCAGGTACACCACATACAGCATGGAGAGGAAGGCCAGTGGGATGTAAACATAGCCGTCCGAGCATGGGCTGTCATGGTAGATCATAGACTTGCCCTTGAAGGAGCTATCGAAGCTGAGCTTGGTGACTCTGGCCAGCTGACACCAGGCCACTGCACCCAGGCAGCCATACATGAGGATGGAGAGGAGGAGGCATTTCCAGTGGGACTCTCGGCACATGCAAGCACTCAGGGACTGTTTCACGGGGCGTTGCTTCAATCACACCGCCGTGCAAGGGGAGAGAAAGACAAAGAGAGAGCGAGGAACCCATCAGTCACGCTGCTTTGCACAACACACACAGTGGTTGCTGCCTTCACGACTGTGTCTGGCTTTTCTCTTGACTGCCTGAGGACTGGGGCACCTCCCTACTTAATATAAATGTCAATATAAACAGAAACACCCTGCCAGGGACAGAAGGCTCTGGACAAAGCTCTTTCCTTGCTTCCTTCTGGATCTGGGGAGGGAAGTTGTTCATGCAGCAGTGACTCACTGTGCCTGCACCCCGGTCAGATGGACACCTCTGCAGGGGCAAGATAGGGCCACATCTCCTTCTCCCTGCCTGCAGCAGCACCATTTACACACCCTGCCATCTTCAGAGGTCGAGAGCTCTTCACAGCAGGTGAACAGCCAAAAGTGTGGGGCTGTGGAATTGCCCCTTTGCTTTGAGAGTGCCCCGTACTTAAGTTCCCACAGGCTCCTGCTGGGGAGGCTCGGGAGCAGCGTCTGTCGCAGAGCTGCGGCTCCACAGGTTGTGCCAGCATAGGAGGACCAGCACTTCTCGCAGCTAAAGCGGCTGCCTGACTCAGAGCTGACTCACATCCAACCCTGAAACCTACCAAATGATCGACACAATTTTCTTGGAGATGAGCCATCGGGAAAATGACTAGATTCAAGCACATTTAGTTGAAAAAATTGTCAAGATTACAGCACGATGCAGCATTGCTTCAGGCTGGTTAGACTAGCTCTGACCTAAAATACTTGAAAGCTTCAGTGTTGAAGCTAAGGGTGTATGCGTGAATATTTAAAACAGCATACCCCTCTCTTTCAAGTCCCAAAAGTCGGGTTGGGAGCAGAGCTGGGTTCACACTCTTGCACTCCCACTTGGTCCCCTGAGAGGGCATGATTGCAGTCCTTACCCCAGCCCTGGTGCAGTGAATCAGCTGCATTGTCATGCGATGTTCAGCTATAAAGAAAAATGCCAAATGGAACCAAGCAGCTAGTGGAAACAGAGCTGTGTCCCTGCAAAGAGCAGCAGCAGCAGGAGTTACACCACTGGCTGGCAGCTGTCTGTCTGTAGAGAGTGCATGAAGAGAGACCCCCAGTGCCCTAGCAGGTAATGAGGAGGGCTGTTTGCATCCCTTCTGTTACTGCCATCCTCTGCCTCTCTCCTAACTGAGGAAATGACAGTGAGAAAGCAGATACACACTGATACTCATGCATCATCATGCTCTCTGCCGAGCCTGATTTCATGCAAAAATAGAAGCACACTGTTACTCCTTCTCCCAAGGGGCCACCTCTAATGCATCAAACTGCTCCATAGATGCCAACAGATGCTAGGTTCAGGAAATGTCTTCTCTTTCTTTCTTCACAGATAAATTTTTCCCCCAGTAAAGCTTATCTTGGACCTACAGCAGTTAGGATTCACTAAGTGATCTTGAACCAGCAAGGAATTTAAGGAGCAGCATCTTGTAACTCAGGAAGTAACAGCGTGGCACCACTGGTAAGAGGAGTTTGCTGTCTCCTCAGTGAGATGGAAGCATTGACATCTAACTTTGCAGGGCTGTAGGGTCAGATTTAATACTACTTTGCTTTTTTTTTTGAGACAGAAATCCACTTCTAAGTAACCATAGAGGGTTTTACAACTTGCTGTGAACACTGCAAAACTAGATTTCATGGGGTTTGGTTTTGATTTCATAGCTTTTAATCTTACACTGTGTAAGTGCAGAGTAATTTTATTGATTTTAGGAAGCTACACCAGTATACAATTGCAGGCATGTAGGGCAGAACCTGGCCCCGGATTCTTCCTGATGCATCCAGAAGGAATCTGTAAAGAATTTATATTCTTATCCCAAAACTTCGGCATGTGCACATGTGTCAGAATAAAGTATAATTATTCTGGGCTTTATTCTGGCTTCTGTATTCTCTTTACATCAGCTAAAACAGATATAGAGAAGCTAAGTGGGTTATAAAGTACAGGGTACATAACTTCTGTAGATAGGGCAGTGAAAAAATCTCAGTATTGGTAAGAATAAGGCTGTTTTTCTTAGCCTTTTGCAGGAAATTTAAGAGGAAAGCCACAAGGTGGCTTCAGGCAGTCCCTAAATCAGCTAAAAATAACTAGAGAAGTTTTGGGAGTGAATCCCCTATGTGCAGTCTATGTGCAGTCATGGAGAGTTTCATCTCTTGAAACTCTTGTCAAATGCCCACTGCTCAGTCTCACTGTGGTTACTGCCCCAATGTACGCTTCTGCCCCAGCTGTACACTGGACCCCAGGTCAGAGCCCCAGGCTCTCCTGACTCATGGGAAATCCACTGGAAATTACTGACTTTTATTCTTTGTCTCTTCTTGACATGAAACTAGTTTTTAACTTCTACAGTAATGCAAAAATATAAATTGTAATGAAGAATTGCAAAGCTCTATCCTTTTATTTTTTTTTCTCTGAAGGTTTTCTGAGGTGAAGAAAACTCTAAACATTAACATCTCTCTACTCCAGGTCCTGAGATTGTGCAGAAGGACCAGCAGGAAGATATCCTAACGCATGAATTTGTGTTCACATTCAAGCTTCCACAGGTACCTCTCATTTAAAATCGCTTACGGTTCACACAACGGAGAGGGCCAGTGGACCCACCAAAAGTGTCCAGCAGTCAGTTTTAATGCAAGGTGAGTGCTTAAGTCATGCATGCAGCTCAAGGAACCCCATTTTTTTCTATGACTTGTTGGAAGTGCTGTCAGCCTGGCCCTGGGCACAGCCAGGCAACAAGGCTGTCCCATGCCAGTTAGGGCATTTTTTGCCAAAGGCACTGCAATCCCACCTTCCCTTTATCTCACTTGTCTTGACTAACAACCTCTCTGTGGTCCAACCTACAACCCACAGGCTGGCTTCTGCCCAAGGGGTGGTTCAGCCAGCCCTGCTGGTTAGGGTGGCTGGCTATCAGAGGCCATATCAGAGTGGGCAAATGCCTCCTAATGTGCTTATCTCTGTGAAATGCCATCTCCCCTTTGGGGGATGAGATAGCTCTGGTTCCACCAGTCCTAGAGCAGCACCCAGCTGGGCTGGCAGTAGAGGTTTGCAGGTCCAAGATGACGTTTCTGTATGCATCCTCTGGAGGCACTTAAAAAATGGTCTTCAATCCACTGCACTGAAAGGGCTGGATCAGCCCAAGACAGATTTTCTCCGCTGTTGTCGCTGCAGACTGCAAAAAAGGCAGCTTCTCTCCTCTTTGCATTAGTGAAGATATGCAGCCATGGAGCCCACTGCCACATCTGATTCACACACCTACCAGTCCAGTTCAGCAGGGCCTTCATGTTCAAAACCCTTTGGTAAAATACACAAGTTTTTTCACCTGGCTTTTCTGACCCACTGTGTCATTCCTGCTGTTGCTCCTAAGCAAATCCCAGTCTCTGCAGGTTTTCAGTTATAAAAGCATCTCTCATCCAGGGTCTACCCCCACAGCTGTCCTGCCTATTTCAAGTTCTGACCATGTTTTATCTGGCCTGTAACCCCCTATTTCTCCTTCCCTTTGCTGAAATAATTATCTAACACAATTATACTATTAGAAACACTGTAGGAAATACATGAAATACAACATAACTACAATAAAGGTATCAGACATTTTAAAAATCTAATAAGGAAATATATCTTTTCATCTCTCTCTGCACAACAAATTCATTAACATCTTAAACCAGTGCTCCCAGACTTTATTAATTAACATACCACCTTCTTACAAGAATGATGCTTGTGGTACTGTGTGGAATTTTCTCCTTTCCGTGCATAGTGTTTTAGATTGAAACAGGGCAAGCTTGTATTTCTGGATGAGTACAATAAATGCTTAAGGAAACTAATAATTTCCATGATAACTTGGGCTAGCCAGTGAACAGGAGTTGCATCCTTTGAGGAATGCTGTGGCATCTGTGTTGTTTTGATGTGGAATAGAAGCATTACCCCTGGAAAGTCTTCATAGAGAAACATAATTGAAGAAAGAAAAGACAGAGAGCCTGACAGAAAGCCAGAGCTAAACAGAGACTAGAATAGATGGAGGCTCAGTTGCTAGACACTTTGTCCACCAGCTAGGACTAAAGGGCTTGGTTCTCTAACCCAAACCAAGAGAGCTATCCTCCCTCTCCTGCTTGCGGGGGGCTTTGCTTTGGGCTTTGCTTCCAGCGTTGACCTGAGAAATGTCCTGACAGATTAAATGAGGCACAGGCTGCCCACAGAAGTTGTGAATGACCCGTCACTGGAACTGTTCAAGGCCAGGTTGGATGGGCTTTGAGCAACCTGGTCAAGTGAAACATGTCCCTGTCCATGGCAGGGAGCTGGAACAAAGGGATCTTTGAAGGTCCCTTCTAACACAAACTGTTCTGTGATTCTACAGCCATGTATTGTGAACAGGAATGGATTTGTTAAATCAAATGTTTCACCTAAAAGGTCCCAACCTGCTCTGATGACAGCACAAATCGTAAAGATCTCCTGTTTTGGATGGAATGCCACGAAGCAGCACAGCTGAGCTGTCAGTATCACTGTTTATGAATTTCAAGTTGTGTTAAATACACACGCTGTAAATAACATCTTGCTAATCTCTGGCATGCTGCTGAACTGCTTTCAGAGGCCTCCCTTCTCATTGCACCTGACTGGATTGGAAACTCTTACCAAAACTATTCATAATCACAGGCCAAAATTCACACTTAAAAGCAGTAACCAAAAAATATTTTCCAAATTCTTTGGTAGATCTCAGCATGAATGAGCAAAATGCCATGAGAGAGAGGTGGTATGTGCAGGGAGGGTTGTGGGTGTCTGTGCTGTGAACCTTGTGGAGAGTGACAAGGTTTAGGGATAGCCTGCCCTGAGCTGTCCCTGGCCCCAGGCAGTCAGTCAGCCCCACAGTGCTGCTCTGTGTTTGATTTTTTTGACCCATCATTTCCAGAAAGCTCAGACAGAGCAAAGGACCTGTGTACCACTCAGTCAGCTCCATATGGTCTGTTTGCTGACTGGTGGTGTGGAGCATTCTGAGACACTAAAATGATAGATGCTATTTAATTTGTGGCCACAGTTGCTGGAAAATAGTCTGGAAAGCCCCAGCTGCTGATGGAGAACTGGAATTTCAACTGACACCTGTAGCAGACAGGAGTTTCCAGGCTGGCAACATTTTGATTATTTCTCCTTTAAGAAACTTAGCTTGCAAATGATAAAACATCCAGGCAGTGGCTGAAAAGGCAATTGCCTTCAAAAGCACCCTCTGATGGCAGATGCCCCAGATCAAAAGCACGTTTGCAAGGGCTGAGGTGGAGCCTCCTTTGCACAGGCATATCCACCCAACTCCTCCTGGCTCGACAGCAGCCAGGTCAGGTTCTGGCTGCAGCAACCATAATTAAAACCATCTAACCGTGCTCCGTGTTGTAGGAACGTGCAGATTTGGGCTGTTGATCTTGCCTAGTGTGAAGGGGTAGAGAGAGCCAAGGGGGCACGCACAGCCTGGCACATCCCCTGCTTAACATCTGGAGCTGAGCGTGCTCTGGTGGCAGGAGCAAAGGCCTGGTGGCCAGGGTTTTGGCTCTCTGACCCATGCCCTGACTCCTCACACGTGACCAGATTTAAGACACTGGTAGGTAAGTTGTAGGTGGTAACTAGGCTAAGTGAGCCTGAAAGTGACTGCACTGGGGGTGGCCAAGAATGAAAAAAAATTACTTTGCCTCAAACTCTGTTTTTTTGTTAAAAGGCATATTCAAAATGTAACACTGATGCTAAAGAATGAGAACAACACATTTCTGGATAAGCAAATTGTGCTTGTGACTCTAGGTCCCCTTTCTCTTGATGGGTACATAGAACAAATTAATTCCTCAAAGCACAAGTTAAGGTGATCTGGCTATCCCTGTTCTTCTAAAGGAGCTCCCCACATTGCAGGAGGAGGAAGGGCCACACTCAGAGAAGCCCATCCAGACTGATTCCACCAGCCCAGGTTTTTGAATGCCTAACCTCTGGTGCCTCTGTTTTGCCAGTGTTGGCTGGCTGCTTTTGCTGGCCTCTGGATACAAGCGCGCCTGACAGCAGGACTCACCCCACTAGCCATCCACTAGTGGCAGCGGTTCTTACTAGAGAATAAACAACCAGACAGTTCTTCAGCCCCTACAGGTAGTCACAGAAATTTCTCCTACCAACTTTGCATGGTTATGCTGGGTCTGGAAGGTTCAGCTTATATTACAACCCAATTTACATTTCGACCTTAAGACTGGGAGACACTATGCCTCCTTCTTTCTCATAGCTCCGGTATCTCACAGGCAATGCAATTGCACTCTACCATCCTATGGACAGCCCAGAAACTAGTGGCTGGTAAAAGCTCATCTTCCATAAAGACACTCTGTTTTAACTGATAACCTAAAAGAAATGAAGAACCTGCAATTCCCTTTGAAATTTGTTCTGGTGATGAACTTCTATTGCCTTTGTTAATTTTGCCTCACTTCAGCCCCATTCATGGCAGTGAGGATGCCCACTCTCCAAGTGATGAAAGACTCCTTTCATATGACTGCCTTCTCACTCTGAAGATACTTCTCCCTTATAATTATGACATCTTTTAGCCTTCTTTTAGAAAATTTAAAGCAGCCAAGGTCTTCAAGTCCTTCACTTCCCTGCTCTAGCTCTTTCTGGTGCTCTGTTCTCTCTTCAGCACCTTGAGATTCTTCTTAAGTCTGCACCTTGCAAATAAATACAGGACTTCAGCACTTAGTTCACTGGCATCATACCAAAACATAAAATCACCTTCCACTCCCACTCATTCCCCCTTTTTTACTGTCTTCAAGGGTTGCATTTGCAGATTTCTGCCCAGCAACAACCCAGGAGTTCATGTTCAACCTCTCACTCCCTTGGCTCCCAGGTATTTTTTGAGTCACTGTTTCTGAGGACAGCTGAAAAGCTGGCTGCACTCTCCACCCTGAAATGTGTAACTTCAGATTTGGCTTTGGACTGAGTAACTAAATTATCAAATGAAGGAGATCCCTAAGGAGAATTGTGCTCATCTCACCATTACAGACCTGCCTGCAAATGTTTGTGCCAACTGTAAATGTTACCAGCAGCGATGTTTTGCCTAATTCCAGTGAACAGTGTCAAATGTGGTAATTATTCCTGAAGAACTCTGCCAGTCTAATGGCTAAATACCCCATTAACTTATACAAGACAACTGTTTTCACAAAGCTAAGTGTCAACCACAAAAACAAGGCTGTAAGCATTACGTGGACACTGAGGTGCTCCTCATATTTCCAGTGTTCACTGCCAGGAATAATTCCATGAGCAGTCCTGCATACCATACTAAAAGAAACCCTCCGAAAGCTTCAGTAGAGCACATTATCACTTAGCTTGCTGTTACTGTATGACCTTCATCAGTAGCTGTATTTTACTCCAGAAGTAGCTGTGTAGCAGTGTGGGCTTGGAGCATCTCTCTTCCTAGCTGCCTCAGTAGTGCTCATGGCGTGCAAATGGTTATGGTGACACTGAAAAAACTCTTGGTTTGTCCCCTGCCAATTTTGACCGGCACAATAAATTTGAACTGAAAGTTGCCAAACTGACACCAATAGAAGGGGGAGAAATAGCCTGTGATGCCTAGAGGAAATACACCAAATTAATCTGGAGTCATGTTCTTTAAACATTTGATCTATAATTTTGCCTTATCCTCGCTATTTCTCCATATGTGTCTATTGACAAAATGACTTTTTCATCTTCTGTTAGATTTTATTCTTCAGTCTCCTTGAAAACTCCAGCATGAGCTGTATAAGCAGAAAATATGCTGCTGCAGCATGAGTTTATTCTGTTTGTTTTGTGGACAGTTTGGGGCCCAAGCTTGATTGTCTGTGCCTGGTTCATGGACAGGTACCTGTGTTCCCCAATTTCAAAAGCATTAAAATTCTCCTTTGGGGAAATCATGTCAAAAGCATTTCCTGTCCTTTTAAATCCCACATGTGTTTGTCCTTGGTGGCTGACCTCAAGAGCTGCAAATCTGCTGAAGGAAAATACTATCATGTCTAAAATAAAAGAATGAGAGAAAACAGAGTATAGCAAAGACATGGCCTGAATGGAATTAGAGAAATGAGGGGGAAATATGGAAGGTGGGAAGAAGTGAAAGAGGGAAAAGGATAGCCAAGACACACTCCAAATGCCAGTGCCACTGAGGCAGGGGGAGGGTGCTGGCAGGTGAGGACAGAGACCAGTCAGCCTGGGCAGGGGCAGGAGGGCCCAGAGAAAGGACCTGGGCGAAGAAGAATGGAGGCAGCACTGAGCCTGACAGCACCAAGCATCCTATGAGCCACCAGTTATCCCGGCCCATCCATGACCTGGAAAGCAGATACTCCTGAATGGCTGCTTTCCCGCTGCTGGGAACTTCTCTAAAAAACAGACCTGCGCCCCTCTCTCCTCCCCACAGCCTGGGGGGTAGGATAGGGCTGTGATAAATCAGACCAGAGATTCCCATGGAGGTGATAGCATGCTGCAGGGTCAATGCTGCAGCTGTGTCTCAGCAGGATGTGGCATCACAGCATGCTCCTGCTTTCTGCCAAACCTGACTTTGGGGCTACAGGGTGACTTTACTGTCTTCAACAACAAAACGACCCCACATCTTGGGATTACTCAAGTAAACAAGGAGTTAATATTGTATTTTTTTTTCCCCTCTTATTCAGCAAGAATAATCTTCCTGTCCATGGGGAAAAAGGAGTGGGGGAAACAATGACAGAGGACTGCAAAAGAAGAGATTAAATCAGGTAAGAAAGAAGAAAAAACGGTGGATAAATAAACACCAGTCATAACTGAATTTGCCTCTATAGATTTATGCTTGTGATTAATATATCCCAATATGATACTTGAGAGGGAAAGAGTAATCAATAACCACAAGTCATACACTTTGGCAAGTGGTGACCAGAGTCTGGATGAAAGCAGAGCTTTTTCTCTAACTATGACAGACTCTGAAATCTTGGTCAAGACAGGGGAAAATGTTCCACCTCTTGATGGCAGGACAACACAGAGAGGACCACTGAGTCCTTGCTAGACAAGCCCTAGGCTGTGCTGTTAATCAGAACTGAAGAGAGCCCTGACACCAGGACCAGCCTCTGGTGCTGAAAAAGGCTTCACCACTTCTGCAGTGGACAGGAGTGATGCAAGAACAAGGAGATTTCTATCCACTGTCCCCAAGCAGTCACAACAGATGTGGGCGCAGCTATCATCTTCCAGCTCCTTAGGTGATCCTGCTGAAAGACCAGCCTAAGAAGTCTGGGGTGACCAGGAAAATGACAATTGCAGGAGAAGTGCCACCTCTCACTGCTTTCCAGGGCTAAATGAACTCCTAGGTCAGATGCTCATTATTACAGTGAGGAAGGAGCCTGACGGGCTGTGCTAACCCAGACGTTGGTGTAATGATGGGCAGAAGTGCTCCTCCACCATCTGACCCAATCTGGGCACTGCATGGGGTATCAGTAATAAGGCCTGGTAAGGAGAAAGGGAGATATTACAACAGTCATCTCATCAATCCCCTCCTGGGGTGCCTGAAACAAAATGCCTCCTGCCATCCATCTTGAACGGCAAGAAGCCCATTACCCCTAGCTCCTGCTGAGCCAGTAGCAAGGAAAGGGAAATACAAGGGATAGAAGGCAACCAAAAAAAGCCATTTTGCATCAAAGATAATCTCCCTCCAGTCCCTGAACACATAGCAGATTGGTTGCTGCACATCTATTTGCTCATCTGCCACGAAACTCCTGTGAGAATAAAAACTTCCTGCAGGCGGGGGCCATGATGTCAATGCATAGCAGAAATGCTGTTACTGGGTTTGAAAATAAGAACCTGCATCATGAACTCCACGTGTTTGTAGCGTCACTGGCTCAGGCATTCGCTTTGGCAACTGCCCTCCTGTGGTGAGCAGGGATCGCCTGGTTTCTCATTGTTTAAATCCCGGCGGAGACATAATCTCCTTCTTCCATCAGCGGAGCTGCCAGAGGGAACACCTCAGGGTAGGCAGGTGCACAAAATGGTGCCATTAAATCCTTTCTGCAGCAGAGCCTATTGCAGGACAAGTAAGAACTATGAAAAGACACAAATCTTGCTGATCCACCTGAATTTCAGATCCTAGGACACCCCTGAAACACCACACAAAGACAGTCTGTTATTTCATACCAATCATCCTCATGAATTCAAGTCAGCATCTGAACAGGAGGAAAGCAGAGGTCAAGACAGAAGGAGCTACAGTACTCTAAAATGTCAGATTCAGGATTAGGTCCTGCAGGATACTTCTGAGTTCTCCAAGCAGAATTAAAGGAAATCCCAGAAATAAAAGACATTTGGATCCCTGCCAACACATATGCTGCTCATTGCAGCAGGATGGGAAAGCCACTCGTGACAATACAAGGGTGCATATGTGATTGTTGTGAAGAATTTGGCCCTAAACACATCCATAAGTGATGCTTCCACACCCTGCTCCAAGGAAAACTGTGCAGTTCCATCTTCAGTGCCAAGGAATCCTAGCAACAAAATGGTCACCATTTACAAAATAGAAATTAAGGCTATTTTTGTGGCAGCTTTTTACAAAATCACCAAAATGCTGCACTAACAAAATTACTGCTTTCCCACCCGAACTGCTGATGTTGCTGCCACTGGCTTTCGACTCTGTACCAATACGAAGAGCCTATTTGGAGGCAGAGGATTTTTCCCAGTAATGCCAACACTGGGTATGAGTCCATCAGGAAAGGAAAGCTGGGGTTCAAGCTGCCTCAGAGCAAGACAGTAACTCCAAGAACAGTTCTTTTTTCTACATTTTAAGCACCCATCATACTTAGCTCATATTGCCTACTCCCCTGCCTTGAATATTGGTGGTTTCTAGTAGACACTGGGTAAATTTTACAGGTATAAGGCTTACCTCAACACTTATCAGTTAACTGATAAAAGCATCACACAACCACAGGAAAGCTCCTGGGATGTGGTTCCCAGCCACTGTTGTATTAGTAAGGCCAAGTGAATGACATGAGCCATAGGTAGCTGTGCCACTTGGTATTTTGCAGCCCGCCTCATGCCCCACCACAGCCAGCCGTGCTGCACAGAGGTGTCCGGGCAAGTGCCCTTGCCCCTGCTCCCACACTGCAGGGACATCCTAAAAAACGGCTGATGGCAGCATCCATCCATCTGTTTGTCCTGTAGCTGCAGAGTGGAGTGATCCTCAGCTGTGTGCTCCATCCTGTGAAAGCCAGACCCAGCTCCCTGCACCCTTGGCATGCTGCTGGCAACACAAAAGCACCACAGCCCCCGGGATCAGCCAGGTGCAGCTTGCTGACTGGTGCACTGGTATTACCAGTGGCTTTGCTGAGATAAAGAGAAAATTGACACCAGTCAAGGGAAAACGGGAGGGATAGCGGGACCAGCTCCCACTGCTTCAGCCCTTGAGGGATGGGGACAGAAGGGACAGGAGAAGGGGAGAGTAGCTATCAGCCAGCCTGTGCTTGTCCAAGTCTCAGCTGGGTTCAACAGGAATCCTGTAATGTTCGCTTTGCTCCCACCTTTACCCAGGAGATGCAGCTCCCCAGGGGTGAGAGAGGAGCAAACAGGGAGAGGGGGCTGGCTGTGCTCAGGCAGGTATGTGTTCCCCTGTGCTGTGCACACCATCAGCCTGCAGCTCAGGATCTTAGTGCCACAGTCCAGTGGTATATGGAATCTTGTTCCTTCCCACTCCCAGGTTCCTAGGGTCACTGGTGCTCTCTTCATCCTTGAGGAGCATGTCCTGTGTCTTAGTGTTCTCACCACTGCCACAGATCTTGTGTCCTGCCCAACCTTCCCTCAGTCTCAATGTGGGGAAGTGACGGACTGATCTAAAGCCAAGCTGGACAACAGCTATGGACCAGTTTCTCTGGCGGAAAAAGCAGAGAGCCAGGAAAGATATCCTTGTGAGGAGGAAACTGGAGGAGTGTTAGTTCCACACCAGTTCTCTAGTTTGCAGCCTAGTCATTGAATGCCTGTTTAGAGACTTTGCAGATGAGAAAAATAGTTCATAATTATGAATCCCTTTTAATCTTTGCTTGGTCTAAAGGAACACCTTGAGATTTAAATGAAGGATATAGAGGGAACTCTCAAGTCCTTAGGAGAAATACGATCCAGGACAGATCCAAGCTCCAGTGAAGTCTGGGGAAGTCTTTCAAAGGGACCTGTGAACGAAGATTAGCCCAGAACCATGGTGTTTTATTTTTATTCTCCCTTATTTGCAATGCCATCGTTATATTTAGCAGAACAACATGGCTCTGTGATTTGAACTGTCAACTTCCAGCCTTCCCATATGTGACTTCCCAGCCAGAGCCCTTTGACCACACCTCAGCAGAGGCAGTGCCAGCCCCACGGTGCTGGGCTGCTGCAGCTCAGGCTGTGGCCATGCCAGGTCCCTCATGCTGCTGAGCTGAGCATCCCTCGCAATAACACCCAGCCACTACTCAGGCTTCAGCTGCTCTGCTAGATTTGGGGAGTTTGCTTAGCCATCTCTGCACCTTGCTGAACACAGCTGTGACCTCAGCACCGTCAGGTTTTTATAATGGTGCTCTGGTTAAGATAAGGG
The DNA here is from genome assembly GCF_017639235.1 of Corvus kubaryi. Taxonomy (NCBI): domain Eukaryota; kingdom Metazoa; phylum Chordata; class Aves; order Passeriformes; family Corvidae; genus Corvus; species Corvus kubaryi. The sequence continues at coordinate 75,007 of NW_024580804.1, forward strand.
AGTATCCCAGCAGCTAATGCTTACCTGGGAGAAACAAGTTTTCATTATAAATATCACTTCTCTCTCTCACTTCTCTGTGACACATTCTGCAGCAGTATGTGACAGCACAGCAGGTGAAAACTTCACTGAAAATTCATTTAAAAACCTAATGGTTAAAAGGGATCCTGAGAGCCAGGACACCTGGCTTTTATTTCTTGCCATGACTTTGACCCATGTCATGCTGTCAGCACACTTTCTTACACCTCCTGAAGACACTGAAAAAATAGCACTTATAAAGTGATTTCACATGAGCATTGCAGCAGCACACTCCAGGAAGTGAGCCATTGCACCCTGCCACTCTGAGTACCAGGTGCTGGGAAGCAGAGGATTTAGCTCCTGCCCTGGCCTGCTGACAGGCAGTCCCCTGCAGAGAACCATGGAACACCTCTGTCATCCCCACCCTTTCAGCACATGCCCTCACTACACTCCTCTTCCACCAGGTACTGGCACTTTTGCCTGGCCATCTCATCTCCAGGAAGCCATAAGGGAGTGGTTCTCTTTATTTTTGGTGTTTAGAGGAACTCTCATGCTGGCAAGACTGTACTGGCAGATGCTACCACCCCTGCCTCCATGGTGCTCTCTGCTCCCTCTGCCCATTGCAGGCTGGGGGAGATGGCATGGTTTGTTCCTGTAGGCCTGTTGTACTCCACAATTCTCAGGCCAGCTCCTAAGGGCAATCAATCAATCAAACGGGTGTGAAGAAGGCCTCCAGCCATAAACCCATTACCACAAATCACTTCTCTCCCAAAGCCATGACGTGCAGAAGTCTCTGACTGATCCCACTCTCTTCCCTGGTAAAGTCACGTTATTCAGACTCCATATTTGCCAGTCACCTCAATTACTTATCCTTGGCTTCCTTACCAGGAGTGGGACCCTTTGTGACCTGCTCTTTGCCGTTTGCTGTCAGCTCCTACCTTGCCAGGCCTTGCTCTCACCAGCCGGTGGCTGTTTCCAGCCCATCTTCCCTGAGCCCAGTACTACCAGTCTTTCCTGAACAAGGCCTCTGCTGGCTGAATGCTGAACTGGGATGTGCAACACCTCAGCTGTATAGGAACTGTGCTCTGTGTAAGTTGGGATTCTCTGTACATTATTCACCTGATGTAAAACCACAGAGGTCAAAACTTCACGCATTCCAGGGGGTGTGAGCCCCCTCTCCCAGTGGCATGTGCAGCACCTTGAGAGAGGCTGCCAGCTACATCAGACACTCCTTCACAACCTTAACTCCACACTGGGAAGGCTGCCAGCCTCCTGTGCCATGCACAGCCAGGCTATTCCATCCTTCCCACTTGTCATCTGTCTTGCCTGTTTCAGGCAGGACACTCTTCTTCCTTGCTTTTACTGCAGGGGAGATGTGCTGTGGGCAGAGCAGCCAGAACTCAGAGAGGAGCAGGCAGGGGTGGCTGTCAGAGGCAGCCTCAACCCCTGCCCTGCCCGGTGCTCTTGGCAGAAACCCAGCCAGCTGCACTGTGGCAGCATCCTCACTGTAACATATAACTCATGGGTGGCTCCCCTGTGCAGTGCTGATGAAATGAAGCTGCCCCGTTACAGTTTTGAGGCGTTAACAGCTGTTAGAACAACTGTGACCTCGAAAAGTTTCACTATGTGCTATTTTTAACTTTACAGGTCTTAAGCTCAGAGGAGCACAATGAATGATTGGAGTCTGAAAGTGAACTATATTTTCCATTATTAGAACTTAAAAACTAATTAACTACTTAACCATACTTTATCCAAAAAGTAGAACTCCTGAAAACTCAGACACAGCCTTATCTGCCGTGTCACTACAGTGTCACTAACAACTGAAGGGCCTCACAGTGCTCATGATAGCTCAGCAGCCACTACTTTTGGTGTAGACTCATGACAGTGTGTTAAGGCACACAAAGAAACAAGCCCTACTCACTATGGACTACTTGGGGATATTTTACTCTCTGTTTCCACAAAGTCCCTGGTCACTGGCAATGATTTGAGCTATTTTCTTCCAAGGTGTAGAAACAGATGAGAGGAATTAAAGCGCACTATTCCCAGGGAGAAGATACCTCCTACCTCACTCTTGCAATGGCTTGCACTGATTGCAAAGCATCCTTGGTATCCACACTTCCCTCTTTGAGGGACATCATCCTCTGGGGTCTCTGAAGTGAGAAAGAGAGAACAAGGAGAGTATTTGGGGCTTCCAAAAAGTGTGCAGATGCATTGCTTTTCCACCAGTATCAGGTGACTGTCTGTCCACCTGAAAGAACAGCATTAGAAACCAAGTCTGAAGGGGACCTACTACCAAGTCATCTACTCTGTTCCTTTCCCCTGAAGTGACATCTACACATTTAACATCCATTTGCCTAAATTGTCTTTGTAACCCTCCAGTAGCAGAATTCCACAAGCTCGACAGTTGCTGCAGCTCAGTGCTTCATTGAGAAAACTCCCTTGCTGGAGGGATTGGAAAAGTCAGCCTGAAGGAGCAATTCACTTCATTCTCAGCCACAGTGGCGAGGAGGAGAAGACTGTTGTCTGTAGAGGCCCACACAGCTGGAGCCCAGGCTGCCCTTCAGAGCTCAGATACAGTCACTTGGTATTTCCTATCTATTTTTAAAAAACTCTTGACAGTTTCTCATGTGAACTGCAGAGAAGACAGCCAACTCCAGAGCACGAAGAACAGACACGTGATCAGAAGATAAAGTGGGACAACAAAAAGAACAAAAGCAGAAAAAAGATGCAATGGCTCAGCATGGATTTTCTTATGACAGAATCTGCAATGCAAATACTGCCTGAAACTGTAGGATCATGAAAAATACTGCCACTCCTGATGGACATTTTCCTTTGTCTCTACAAGACAAATAATTTGGAACAAGGAATAAGGAGCACTCTTCGGTTTATGTCTGCTGAATAGACCAAGGGCAGGAGGGGAAGAAAGGGGCCTGTCCTATTTGACCTTCGTTCAAGAGGGGGAATATCATGCACCTTGCCTTAAAAAGATAACTGGTCAATCATACTCACTTGGGATGGTGACAGCCTTCCACCAGGCTAACCAGCACTTATCACTCAGGGGATTAGCTGAGCAGGTTTTTGCATGAGGTTTGGAAGAGTCAAGGAGAATGAAAAGTGCAGTTTCCCTTGGAATCATGTCTCACATTTCCTGCCCTTCTCTGGGCATCAGTGTCTGTCGTGTGAGTGCCTTGTGCAGCTTTTCAAGGGAGAGGTTTACAAGGAAATAGCCCCTCTCTGGAGATTGATACTCAATGCTCTCTCTGCAGCTTTTGTTTAACCTCTCATCCACCTTGGTACAACTCAGCCCACAGATGGGGACAATTTAAAGCTAACTGAGGTGAGAAAGGGAGTGTTATTAAGGGCTTTATGCCTGGTGTTTTCAATGCCATAAAATAAGCCTTGACAAATAAAATACATGTTGGGGGAAAATGATAAAAAAGCTGGATAACTAAATGGAGTCAATGCCCCAAGCAGAGGGTGTCTCTACAGTGGCACACTGAAGAGGAAAGGTCCCAGCTATCTTTTGACCCGAGAGCCTGTAAAGCTGTAGCCTGCAAACAAGCACTGTGTATGTTTTCTTAACTTGTAACACCCCTTTGGCATTGTTGTGACCACAAGTACCACTTTACAAATTCGCCCCTGTTGCGTTTTGCAGTGGTAACATGAGGCAAATGAGGCAGTTTTAACTGGTTCCTCTTTTCTGTAAAATTTCCATCAGAAAGCCAATGACTGTGGGTTTCACGAACATTGACCCATGAGGTTTTCCCTTTTATTTAAATAGCTTAACTGATTACATTACATCATACCCATTTTAAGTTCTTAAATATGGAAGAGAAGATAAAAACAGGCATGGACAACTGCTGTTTGACTTTGCCAGTACAGACAAGACAAATACATATTTCAAAATGTCAAGTAGCTGCTGCTTTCAGCTTTCTTCAGTGATTACTTGGCTTTGGAAACAAAAAATGAGGTTTGTACTGAGCAGCTTTGTTTTCCTGAAAAAAATCCCTCTCGATTTCCAACTAAGTTTTAAAGATTTATATATTTAAGACCACTTCCCTATTGAGTTATAAGTTGTCAGAAATTAAGAAAAGTCACTATCAACTCTTCAGCGTAAGTATAGGCTGTCACAGTAAAAATAAAAATAGCCAGCCTACTGCTTAACCAGGGCAGTACAGAGCAGCAGGTTCTGCTATTTGAGAGAGGAAAGCAAAGGCAAGTATCTCCAGAGAACCAATCTTCAGCAATAACTGCTGAAACATTTGGAAAAAGCAATCTTTTGCATACCCTCCCCTGAAAGATCTTGATTCCTCTTCACAAGAGTTGGTGGAATGGTAGAATCCTACACTAACAACAAAAGAACATCTATTCCGGACATTCAGCTCAAGAAATTAATGTTTCAGTAGAAAAAACCCAAATCAGAACACCATCAGGTAATCTGAGGGCTTGCTCTGACATTCAGCAAAGTCAGCAGGAAACTTATGTGGTCCTTGGCAGAAGAGGGCAATGGCTGAGGCAGGTAACTGAACTGCTGCTCTCCCTCCTGCTCTGCAGCTGCACCTTCGCTTGTCCTTTTTCAAATATAAAAACTTAGACTTCAGTCACATTCTCTGTTACTAGCTCAGGGTTGTATCTCACATTGATTTAATACCCAATAAAGGCAATTTTCAGTCATTGTTACCATTTAGGTCCATGCATTTGATCTAAGTGAAATCCATAAATGACAAGGCTTAACAGAGGAGCCCATGAAATGCCCATTTAATACCAATACAGGGCATTTACATGCCACTGCAGGCCCAGGTGCAGAAAGACTATTTACATGGTGATGGGGAAGGCATGAGGAAAGACCAACATTGTAGGACTGTAGTGTTAGGATATCACAGGCATTTGACATATAGACTCAAATGTGCAAATGTTTGTGTTGGAACAGAAGAAAAACTGAGAACAGGATGAATGAAGCAAGATACAGATAGTGGTTAGCAGAGAGATCAAGTGCTTTCATGTCTACAAATGGCTTAGATGTTTTTATGGTGGACTTAATACATTGGAAAGCCTTCAGTAGCTCCTGGTCCTAGACCAAATAAATCAAAAAGATCCCTTCCAGCATTAAATATCTATCGATCATCTGCAGGGCTGTAATTACATTGGTGTGCTCTACTGCTGGAACACCAGCTGTATCCTGGATCCAGCCACAGCTCTTCATGGCGAATTGTGTCGCATGTGCTTAAAAAGCAATCGAACAGGAGAAAACCCTAATTTTCACCCATGGATGACGGTTTTTTCAACCTGAGCTGTAAAGTCAATTTTCAATTATAGGTAGTTTAAAAACTGCTATTTGCTTTTAGGCAAAGTATTCTGCAGCTTCACATAGACTTAGTTGAGGCTACTGGATTTTGAGTACAGGATTATGTGACTGTCGATGAGCCATGGGACCTGTTAACAAAAGCTTTAAGCAGACTAACTGCACACAGCAATGTTCCAGGGCTGCTTTCACTTCTGTTTTCAATTTTCTCTGCCTTTTTTAAGGCTGCTCTCTGCATTCCTAGGAGCAAGTACATTCGTTTTAAACTCCATATTATGAAGAAAGTTCACTCGCTTCCATGAACTGCACATGGATTACATGACGTAAATGGCAGACCTGTTAAAACTGTTGGAAGCAAAGTCTACATCAGGCATCGAAGAAAATCCCAGGTATTTCTAAAGCAGGACAGCTTGCTGTCTCAAGTGCGCAGGATAGTGCACATACATTGTCACCCACTGTCAAACAGCCCTGCAGTTCCATCTGGCCAATACCTTGTGGCTCAGGATTCTGTGTCAACACTCAGACACATCCATTCTTCCCCCTCTATGATGTGCAAGGCCACAGTAAGCATTTCACAGACGATCTGAAGAAACCTATTACGCTGTATTTTCTCCACTGTTTTCTGTTGCAGATTAGGCAACAGGAGTGCCTAGGCCCCAAGGAAAAGGAAAGGCATGACCTCCTCCTTTACCCCCAAACACCTGAAAGCACAGAGCCCCAGACCACAAGCCCCTTCTCATGCTCCGTGCGCCCCTCCGGCCACCTCCACCAGTGACACGCAGAGCTGCAGTCTCCTTGACCATTTCACAAGTCCCAGGGAAGAGGGAGGCTCTCCTAGGCCAAACCCCAAGGGGCTCATTTAGCTGAACTTCCACTGGGCAGGCCCCCTTTCACCCCCGCTGGATCGTTTCGGTGCAGAGCCGCTGGCCCAGCCGCCGCCCCGAGGCCGGCAGCCTGGGCAGGGCTGGGCGCCGGGGGCCCGTCGGTAAAACCCCGCAAGCAGCGGCCGCCGGGCTGCGGCCGCCTCGCCGGCGCGGGGGGCTCGGGGCGGCCGCGGGGGTCCCGCCGGCGGCCCCCGCACTGCCGGGCGCGGCGGGGC
>NW_024580805.1:0-14216 GCF_017639235.1 Corvus kubaryi
GTCCATGCAGCCCTTGGCCAGGCCGTCCTTGGAAGAGCTCTTCAGTGAGCCTTGGCTGCAGGGTGTTCACGTGCCCTAGAGGATGGCAGAGCCCCACGGGCACAGTGTGATCCAGGGGCCTGGCAGGTAACAGCCCCACCCATCTCTTGGCAATCAGTGGCAAAGCAAAGCAGACTATTTTGTCCTGCCTGTAGCTGTGAGCAGGGAGCATCAGAAGGGAACACGCAGCCCTTGGGCTGCAGCTGAGCTGGAGGCCTGCTCTGGCAAGCCCTGGTGGCCACCATCCCCCCTGGTTTTGCTTGTCTGCTTCATTGATGGCTGGGGCCCTGGGCAGAACCCTGAGAGCCTGGTGTGGCCCCCAGGGAAGGAGAAGGAGCCCCTGGAGAAGCTGTAACAGGTGGGGCTGCTGCTGCTGGAGACACCAAGGATGAGCTCAAGGACCACAACCTCTTCCTGGAGCTGGCCAGCGGCAGCTGAAGATGATGGCCTTTGATTCTGGCACCTTCTCCAAAGACACACTCCACGCCCAGTGTGCAGGTGAGTCCAGAGCCAGGGGGATGCTGCCAGAGCTGGGCATGGCACGGCCTGGCCGGGCACCAAAGGTTGCCCCTTTGCTGGGGCGGCTGCAGGGAATTCTGCAGTGGCTGCCAAGCTGCTTTTGGGCTCTGGGCAGCTGCTGAGGAGGTGGATGTGCCATGGCTGGCTGCAGGCTGGGCACATATCCTGCCCTCCTGCTCTGCTCCCAAAGGCAGCAATGCTGGGCAGCTTTGGGCCCAGCTCTGAGCACGGCCAGCACGGCCTGGGCACTGCGGGTGGCTGGGACAAGAGGACAGGAGGCTTCAGCTGACGGGCGGGTTCTGCTTTCTCTCCTTGCAGCCGGGCTCTGCCGATGCTGAGGCTGCTCTGGGCTCTGCCAGGGCTCTGCTGGGGCTCAGCCCTGGGCACGGCTGGGCCCGCTCTCCCCTCACAGGGCTCTGACAGCTTTGCATCAGACGAGCCCCTTGCGAGCACAGCGACGGAGCTTTCTGCTTTTGCAGGTGAGTGAGACTCTCGTGCAGGCCAAGAGATTGCAGTCAGGGACACACATGCCACTGGCAAGAACCCAAACTCTGCACAGTCCCAGCTGAACGCCTGGATCTGCACAGGGTGTTCTGTCTGTCCCACTCTTCCTTCCTTTTGGGCTGGAATTGTGCCATTGCACTTTCTTCCTCCTCTGGAAGTGCCACGAGTGGGCCCAACCTGGTGAGTGGGCCGTGTTCCTGAGGCAGCGCAGCCTGGAGCTGATGGAGGAAGAATTGCCCTTCTCCACTGCCAAACCAGAGCAAAAAGCCCTGAGTGGGACTTTGCGTCTTTAAGAACCCCCTGACAATTTCAGAGGGAATGTGCAGCTCATTGGCAGGGTGAGAAGGAAGGGCATCTTCTCCATGAGTTGGGGTGGGACAGAGTTTAGATTGCCAGTCCTGCTCAGAGCTGGCAGGGCACAATCAATTTCCTATTGCTTCAACCACAATTTAAAATAACAATGTTGGAAACAAAGCCCAAAATCTTTAAAAAAGGACTGCTGAGGTCAGTAAGATGGATCAATGCCCTCAGCATATTTACAAATACCTGAGTTGTCTTTTTGAAAAGACTCTTAATCCAGAGTTACAAAAGCTTTTTCACTCCACATGTGGGTTTTGGTTTTATGTTTCATAATATTTTCTGGTTTTTATCTTTTTTTTCTATTAATTAAACAGAAAACACGTCCTAAATGATGGAGCAGCACTGTTGAACACGGGGACATGCAGAGGGACCAGAAGCAGCTGCCTTTGTCCCCCTGCAGCTCCAAGGTCCAATCTCTGAGCAGACAGGGCTGGCAGGGACTCGCAGGCTCCCTGTTTGCTGCGCTGCCCCACTTGTGAGCGGCCCAGCTTTGCGTGAGTGTATTGGGTTGACCCTGAGTTGATGGACAGTCTTTAAGACCAATTACGCTTCTCACAATTTACATATTTAAACCGCACGGAAAGGCGGGACTTCCCCTTTTTGTCGGCGCTCGCCTGCTAGAAGGTGGGGGGGGGCTCCGAGCCTCCCGGCCCCACCGGGCCTGGCCGGGGCCACTGCTGCTTTCCCCCTTTCCCAATGCTGCGGCACGGACCCTGGATCACTGCGGGGGGACTGTCCCAGAGCTGCAGGCAGCTAAAACCAGCCATGGACTGCTCACAGCTAAACCCATCCAGCGCGGCTTCTGGGGACAGGCGGGTCCCTCTCCTCTCCATGCGGAGCCGGCAGACCCAGCAGGAGCCGGCAGAGCCTCCTGTCTGTAGCCAGCACACTTCGTGCTGAACTGGACACCACACAGCCAGCAGCACAGAGGGAGCGAGGCTTTCCCCACCGTAAAGCCCGAACAAGAACACCCTTCAACATGGCGGCGTCAGAGTCAGAGAGAAAGAGAAGTGAGTCACATGAGATGAAGCTGAGCATGGCGATGGGAGAAAAGAGGGCGGTGCTGCGATTCTGGCGCGCAGCTTAAAAACCTTCTTGCATGCCGTGGTAAGAAACTGTAATACCACAAACTGTTTGTCTCTTTAATCCATTTGAAGAACATGGGGGGATGGAGAATCGTCGTGTGGCCTATGAAGATTATGAAGAGTGCCTATGCCAGGCTATATAGAAGTAGTAAGAGGCTGTTAGAGACTTGTGGCGAAGAAAAAGCCTTTGTGTGCAGGCCAAAATAACTTATCCTTAAAAAGATTAATAACCCCATGTGATGGCCCATGTTTTGTAGTGTGAAGGATCTGTGAGATTTTTCATGGGAGAGATGTTCTACACACAGCAGATTGATTGGTTCCGGGCGGGTCTGCTGTTGGTGGCAGTTTGGGAACCACGTGCAACTGAAGGAAAACCCTTTTTTCCTTAAGCATAAGAGAGAGACTTTTTCAAGAACTGCAACACTGACTAACATCCCATGTTCTGTTATCTTTTGTGCGAGTTGGGTAAAAGGAGAGAAGTGCTGGAAAGGGGGGGGGGGGGGGGATTTGCTTTAATTTTGTTTTGTTATTTTCTCTTTACTTTTAATTCTATTAGTAATAAAACTCTTTCATTGTACTGCAACTATTTAAGGTTTGTGCCTGCTTTGCTTTTCTCCTAATTCTTATCTCACAGAAGGAAAGTAAGTAAGTAATGAATATTTTGAACCAAAACCACTACATTTAACTGGTGTTTCTGCCCGGTTTCGAACTCAACCCGCTACAGTGAGGCACAGGGAGAACAAGGGGCAGCTCCCTGCCAGCCCCGCAGCCCAGGGAGCCCTCGGGCCCTGGGGCACTGTCAGCACCCGCTGCTCCAGCGCCCGCTCCTGCTGGCACTGACAGCAACACCCAAACTGTGCCTGATCCTGAGGTGTAGATACCAAAATGCTGCTAGCAAGGATTTTCTTGCCATTTTCTAAGTCTGTGAGAGACTTTTCTCTCTCATCGAAGACGTAGCAGAGTTATGTAAACAATCAAGCCACCTGCAACCTTGAAAAGTCTTGTTTATGGTATAGTAGGAAAATATTTTGACAATGGATGTTTTAGGATTTTAGCCAATCACCCCAAGGGGTGGCTGGTCCTTTGTCCAATTAGACTATGAAGAAAAAAGTCTATAAAAGAGTTTGTAAAATAATTAAATAAATCAATCTTGCTGCACAATTCCTGCCTGCTGGATCTTCTCTCCTCCTCCTCCTCCCTATGGCTGCAGGACACAGTGATACACCCTAGGGCCCAGGCCTGTGGTAATACTGAGGGAGCAGCAGCAGGGCCTGGATCTGATCCCTGACTCTGGGGCCCACAGCAGTAGCAGGAAATGGAGCTGACTTTCAGCACAGCCCCTGCCGCTGTTCCCTCCCGTTGGCAGTGGTGTCACAGCAGCCTGGGGCACCTGGGAGCCCTCAGCGCCAGCAGGGACTGGAGATGGCAGCCCTGGGCTCCTGGAGGGTGGGCAAGGAGCAGAGGTGGGCAGTCCCTGTCCATGTGGAGCTTGCAGATGGAAAAGGCTGCTGTTGTAAACAAGGCTGAGACTTTTAAAGGAAAAGTCAACTCGTTTATTTGTTAACCGCTGCGAGCAGGAACCCAGGATAAGCCCAGGCTCCGCGCGACAAGCCAGAAAAAAACCAAGTGTGACACACAGGGCGTTCCTTCGGACTCAGGTTCCTCAGGAAGACCCCGCCGTTCGGGGGCTCAGCCCCGGGGCCGTTTTATAGTCCCTCTGATGTTATGATTGGTGGAGCTCCGATCCTCCCTCTGGTGGCTCGTTGCTAGGGTCCTCATTGGCGTTCAGCTCCATCAATCTCTGGGGCGTCAAGTGATTGGTTTGCCCTCTAACCAATAATTTTTCAAGATGTTTACATCATAAACCATTAAGTCATCTTAAGAACATTCCAGAACATTCTCCACTTTTCTGTAGACCTACCACTCTTCCCCTATTTGGTGTCACCATCTAGCGACCACATAGCAGCATTACACACGTACACTCGCAATAATAATCAACTTATTAACTGTATATAACAAGTAACTATTAACTTCTTTTTAACCAAAAGTAAAAACTTTTAACCATTTATTACACTGCTGTGAGCAGGCAGCTCCAAGGGCAGAGAAAGGAGGGTCTCGAGCACTGGAGCTGTGCCAGTGCCACAGCCCTGGGCAGCAGCCACCGAGCCCCGGGGGCACAGAGGGCACAGCAAGAGGGACAAAAGCAGTCAAGGGCAGAGACTGGGAGCAGGAACAGCTGCTTCATTGCACTCTTGGAGAAAGCTCTTGGCTGTTTCAAAGCGCTGAAAGGCGTGAAGGCCACAGAGGAGGCCACAGCAAACAATGCTCCTGTTTTCACAGCCTCCCCTCTCCGTGTCCCAGAAGGAATTGGATGAGCTGTATTCTTCTCTCCGAGTCGTCTCGTTCAGCATGAGCAGCTCAGCACCAGGAGCTGAAGGAGCTGAAGCCTTAGGCCACAAGAGCTGAGCAAGAGGAGCCTTTTAGACCAAAATAATGCTGCTACCATGGACCTGGCTGAATGCAGCAGATAGAATCCTGGAATTACAGAATCCTTCCTGTTGGAAAAGACCTCGGAGCTCATCGAGTCCAACCATTAACCCATCACTGTCAAGCCCAGCACTAAACCACGTCCCTGAAGGGCCAAGGCCTGAACAAGAGGCCTGACTGAGGCCTGAACAAGAGGCCCTGAGCCAAAGGTGACCTCTGGATGAACCTTCCAACCAAAGGTTATCTTTGTATCTGCTCATTACTGAAATATGCATGATCATTAGCACTGTGATAGATGTATCCACTCATTAGTGAAACATGTATTGACCTTTCTGTGTTTAGAAGCCGGACAAGGCCATGAAATCCCACATCTGGCCTTGTTTGGGGCTGTATGGTCAAAGTCAGCTCCCTTGGCTCCTCCTTGAGCCCTGGGCAGGCTTAGGAGGAAGCCAAGAGGAGGATGAAAGCAGATGTTCCCGCACTGGAAGTGCTGTCAGTTTGTTTGTCCAGCACTGTCAAAGCTGGGCCCTCTCCCAGCGGGGTTGGAGCCTCAGCTGTGGCTGGAGGCAGCTGCAGGAATTCCCAGTGTCCGGGAGTGGCTCTCCAGTCCCTGGCTGGGACAGCTTCCCCCAGCTGATGGGTGGCTCTGGGTGATGGTAAAGTCTGAGGGGAACTGGGGCTGCATCTTGGTTAATCACTGCAGGCAATCTTTGGCACTGATGACTGGGGGCATTGCTGAGCTGCTCCTGCTGTGATTCTTTGCTAATGATTATGTGCTTTGCTGAGCTTATGCTTTTGTGACTTTTTGCAGATTTGCATTTTATAAATTACACAATTCCTTCAGTTGGTGTCTGTGTCTTTGTTGCTGACTCTGCCCACTAGCAAAACAGGGTCCCGTCCTGCCTGAGCGTTACCTGGGAAGACAAAAACCCTCACTCGGAATGTCCCCCCTTCCTCCTTGTTCCCCCCACTTTATACACTGGGCATGATGTCCTGTGGTCTGGGATATGCCTGGGGTCAGTTGGGGTCACCTGTCCTGGCTGTGACCCCTGCCAAGCTCCCCCGCTCCCCCAGCCCCTCGCCAGCGTGGCCGGACGAGGGGCAGGAAAGGCCTTGGCTCTGTGCAAGCTGAGCAAGAACAAAACCATCTCAGTGTGAGCAACGCTGTGCTCAGCACAGAGCCAAACACAGCCCCAGGAAAAGGCCTGGCAAGGAAATTCCCTCTGGCCCAGCCCACAGCAGCACCCCATGGCCACCCACCATCACCACGGCTCCATGGGTTCCTTTCCATGCCCCCAGCCCGGCCACGGGACCTTGGGCTGGTGGCCATGGCAGCCGCCTGTGGCCCAGGGCTCCGTGGCCGTGTCCATGGCAGCAGTGCCCGGCCACGGGCCCTGAGTGCAGGTGACCGTGCCAATGCCCATGGCAGCGGGGCCAAGCGTTGGTGTCCGTGGCACCAAAGTGAGGAACGGGTCCCTGTGGCCGCTGCCGTGGCACCTGAGGGCATCAGCGAGTGTCACTGCAATTGTAGCTGGCACCAGCCCCGGCACTGCTCTGTCCTGAGGGCTGCCATGGCAGCCGAGGGCAGCCACAGCTCTGCGGGCAAGTGGCCACGGAGCCTGACTGCAGCAATGGGTCCTGGGGGGGTTTCCAAGGGAACTGGAACTGATGAGGGTTGCCATGGCATCCAACCCCCTGGGATGTCACACAGCCACCCTGGGATGTCACACAGCCACCCCGGGATGTCACAACCACTCAGTGATGTCATAGTCTGCTCTATGATGTCAGACTTCTGCCCTTTGATATCACAGCCATATCTGCAATGTCACAGCTCACTCTGTGATGTCACATAGCAACCCTGTGATGTCATAGCCACTCTGTGATGTCACACCACCTGTGATGTCACAGTCCTCTCTGTGACGTCACACAGCTGCTCCGTGATGTCACAGCTGACTCTATGATGTCATAAAGCCACCCTGTGATGTCACAACCCACTCTGTGATGTCACAACTGTGCACTGTGATGTCACACCAGCACCCTGTGACATCACAGCCTGCTCTGTGATGTCACAGCCTGCTAGATGATATCTGCCCTGTGGTGTCAGAGCCCAATCTGTGATGTCACAGTACCACTCTGTGATGTCACAGAGCTGCTCCATCATGTCACAGTAGACTCTCTGATGTCATACAGACACCCTGTGACACCTCTTCTGGGATGGCCCAGCCCTCTCTATGATGTCACACCAATACCCTGTGATGTCACAGCCCACTCTGTGATGTCACACTGCCCCTTTCTGACATCACAGCAGCTCTGTGGGTCTGTGACACAGGCACAGAGGTGTTACCAAAACTTCAGTGAAACAAAACCTCCTCAGCACCAGCGCAGCACGAAGCAGCAGCATTCTTTATTGGGCCGGATGCACGAGGGGAGAGCCCCTCCCAAAGTCGTGTGTGCCGAGTTCAGGAATGTTCCTGTTTGCAGACTGTTTCACAGACACATTCCCAGATTGTCCCACAAGAAACACACACACGATCATCATTGCCCCAAAATCATTGCAGATTTCCCCCATCCCTTTGCACATCTGTTCTTCTGCCCTGGGGGTCTCTTTGGGGGTCCCTGGTGGTCGCTGACCCCAAAACCAGCCCTGACTGCCCGGTGCACTGGTGAAAGTTGGCACACCTGGGCTGGTTGCTGCCTACAGAATCAGCCTTGTGCGGTTCCATGGCCAGTGGCTTTTGGAGAAGAAGCATTGTATGAACCCACTAGGTGCAAACGGTTTTTCATCTGGCAAATCTCCCCCCCTTGGAGGGTTGTGAAGCTTCTCTTCCCTTCAAGACTTCGTAAGCCTCACTCTGCTCCTTTACTCACATCCCACGAGTTCCTCAGCTGCTTTCACAACCATGTTCTTTACACAGCTCAAAGCAAGTGTCATAAGCACAAGTAGTGCTGTGATCCCAGTTAGACTTTGCAAAAGTGAGGCCAACCATCAGTCAGGGAAAATCCAAGTCCTTTAAATATTTTATTCAACCAGTTACTATCTAACCCTCCCCTTAATTCCCTGCTGGATGCAGCAGCCGATTTTATCCTCTCTATCCGATCATCCCATCCAGCATCACATTTGGAATGTGCACACAACAAGTGCTGCTGTTTCAATTCAAGAATCCACACACTCCCTGTCCATGTAGCAGCAATAGGGCTAAAGCCAATCTGCTCTGGAAGGTCATTTTAGCTGTGGCTGGCAATTGTTCCTTTAGTTCACCAAACCCCAAAGGAGCTGCATTCCCTAAAGTTCCCATTTGCAGAGCCCAATGGTGTGTGGCTGCTCTGTTCCTAAAGGCAGATCTTTGCAGAGCAGAGATGGATTCTAAAATCCATCCCGCTGTAGTTCACATCCCGCACTGGGATGTTTCCAAGTTCCATCCCCTTTAACCTTTCCCCACAGTCGGGTTCCCAGTGGTGACTCCTTGCACGAGGGACGGAACGTTCATACCCCCAGTGTCCATGGTGCTCCTGATTCTCCCAGGGGCAAATGTGTGCTCCAAATTCCATCCCTTCCCACCCATCCTGGGGCTCCTAAGGATCTCACCGTGTCCTGCTGACACTCTGTGCCTCTCCAAGGCTCGTTGTTTGTTGGCTGAGCCCAGGTGTTCCTGAGAAAGGCAGAATCATTTCTACAAACACAGCCCAGCCTCAGAGCCTGGGCCCACAGCCAGGAGCCGCTGGACCTCAGCATTCCAAACAGCTCAAGTGTCTGTCCCAGGGCAATCCCACTTTTCCTTGGTCCTGGGATCCTTTGGCCTTGACCTTGTTAAATCAGGATATTTTATACCCACCTGTAAGGGGTCCTGTGGGAGGCCTGGGCTCCCTTCCCAGCCCAGACACCCCTGAACTGGCTGGAAACATTCCCAGTGTCCTGTCTGAAGGTGATTCCATACTGCTGGAATTTAACAGCCCCAGGGGGTATCAGTGCAATCTGTCAGCTGATCAATATTTCCTGAGGTAATTTCCAGATCCGCTTTGGAAATGTTACAATTCTCAGCAGTATTGTTCTGATGTGTCCATGGTAAGGAATATTCTCCTTCCATCCCTGTCCAGGTGCCCTGGGTGCTATTTCCTTCCCACACGCGTTCCCAGATTTTTGTCAAATTGCTGACTGAAGCTCCCCACGGAACTGGATTTTCTGCAGAGGTTGGTGTTGGCAAACAAGCTGTTACAGGGGTTACATTCTGTCATCTGCCAACATCTTGCACTGACTTTGAAAACCGCATTTCCCTTCCCAGAAGCCAGGAACATTGTTTCTATTATTATTATAGATACACAATTATTGATCATCTTCATCTAGATCCAATAAATAGCATCCCCTTAGAAAATCATATTCAATACCTAAAACAATAGGATTTATGTCAAAACCCCAAACTCCACGGTGTCAGTCTTGTTTCTGCTGTGTTTAATGTGTGCTTGCTGGTTTTACCCACATGTGATGAACCCCGAGTTTGATTCCTTCTACCCTGAGTGCAGGGTAGGTTACCAGGAGGACTTGAGATGGTCCCTTCCACTTTGGCTGCATTGTTCCAAAATGCCAGGTTCTGATGCACAGCGGATTTCCTGGTTGGAAAGGATGTACAGGCGAGTCCAGCCCCAATGATCTGTTGAGAACCATGCACCTTTTAAGGCTTACAAGAGTTAGTCCCAGTGCTATTAAATACTCATTTCAGCAAAACTTCTGAGCCTTCCCTTGTCTTGTTGGTGCCACATGGGAAAGCTTCTGGCCATCCAGAAAAAGTATCCACCAATGCCAAAATGTGCCAGTCCCCCTTCTGCCTTGGCAGTTCTGCAAAATCAGTTGGCCAAAATCACCTGGTGATTCCCATTTAACGAGCCCTGGAGGCAGCCTTCTTCCTTCAAAACCAATCCCATCTTTCTCAACAACTGATCTATCATGTTTTGCCATTTTTGTGCTTACTAGATGCCTTTGTAAACTGGCCACCATATTCTCCATTTCCTAATGTGTTTGCTGATGTTTTAGTTCCGTTCTACATTAATTGTGGAGCTACAATTACCTGCCCACACGGGCTTACCAATCACCTGCTGGGATTTTCCGTAGCTGCTGCTGCTGGGGCTGACTGCCTGTCCTGATCACTGGAATCTGGTTGTTTGTTGGGGTCCCTCCCCTGCCATGGAACCCTGGGAGAGGGGCCCTGAGGGCACAGACACGGGGTTTCCCTGTCCCTGCTCAGCCTCGTTCCCATTGGTTGGTTTGTGTTCCCTGCGCGGGCAGAAGGACCCTTGGTCCCGTGACTGGAACAGTTCCTCGGCAGAGCTCCGGCCATGCGGCTGGAGAAATAAACATCTCTGAAACATCTAGCAAGAATCTGTCTGTCCATATATATTTCCTTTCCACGGGACTCCTGGTTTGATATATGCGTGTTGCAGGATCCCCACTGCAACATAATGGTGGAGAATTGAGAGCAGAACGATCCCCGATCCCTAAGCGACTGATTTGTGTGAGTAAACCCTGGAAACTTTGGATTCCTCTTCTTGGTTTTGCTTTGCTATTCCATATCTGAACTATGGAGGAACCGTGGGAAGACTCTTGGCTCTCCGAGCCGCATATGGACATTTATCTTAAACTTAAAACGATTCTTGAACAACGATTTGTAAATTTTAGCTTGATTCAAGCTCAGAAAGAACTGAAACACTTCCTGGCATGGTTGTTTAAGAACTTTTTCTATGTTTCTTGGGATTTAATTCTTACGAAGGGCTTTTGGAAAACTGTTTGGACACAGTTAATATTTGAGTCAAAATATATGCCGATGGAAGAATATTTTCGTGAATATTATTTAGTTACCGAGGCTGTTGAGCAATGTCAGCTGTGTCTTGGCGAAGGGAAGCCTAGCGCAGGGACCGTGCGGCCCAGGCCACGTGCGCCGAGCGCTCTGCGAGCAGCAGCGAGGCAGTTCCCGCGTGCGGGCAGAGCCACGCGAGCCGCAGTGTCAGTGGCGGAGCGAGGCGTGGCAGGAGCGGCGGGACCCGGCGGTGCCCGCACGGCGCAGCACAGCGCGTGGTGGAGCGAGCCCCGTGAACGCCAGACCGAGAGGGGCGGCGCGCGGGCGGCGGCTGGCGGCGGTGGCGGTAGAACGGAGCTGCGCCCAGCCGAGACGCGCGCTGGAGCAGGGCGCGGGGGGGTCATCGCTCGGGGGCCCGGCCGAGATGTGGGTGCAGCGCCCGGCAGCGGCAGCGAAGCTGCGACCAGAGGAGGCGACGCACGGAGAACTGAGCGGCGCGGCCCGGCCCGGCCCGCACAGCCCCGAACGCGACCCCGGGAAGAGCGCGCAGGCACCAGCAGCCCCGACAATTCCAACACGGGAGCGACCGAAGGAGAGAGCAAAGACGCAGCGAGACAGAAAACAGCAGCCACTCGGAAAAAGATCATAGTAACTAAGACCCTAGGGATAGTAAAATGGTATAATGTTAAGCAAAATTATGGTTTTATAACAAGGTGTGACAACCAGCAAGACATATTCGTGCATAGAACTGCTATTAAAAAGAATAACCCTGAAAAATACATCCCAAGCTTGGGAGATGGAGAGGTGGTGCAATTCAAAATTATACGAGGTAGAAAAGGGTTACAAGCATCGCAGGTCACTGGGCCTGATGGTGTTCCTGTAAAAGGCAGTATATATGCAAAAAATCGTAGTCATGTTAGACAGTATCTCTATTGTAAGTCCCCCCTACAGTCTCCCTTTCCTAATCCCACCTTTCCCTTTTACCCTATGTCCTATTACCCCCAGTGTATTCCCAATCCGTTTTTTCATCCATGGTTTCCCTCACAAAACCATGCTTTTGCCAACTGTTTCCCCAAAAATCCCTTTCCAATGCCGAGTGGGGGATGAAAAGGGGGAGGGAAGAAGTTAAACCCTCTCCTGCCTCAGTTTCCCCACAAAGCATGCTCAGAGAGTCCTGTCTCCCTTCTGTCAGCCCTAAGATGTTCCACAGAATCTGATTGGACATTTAAAGACTCAGGAGGGTGGCTTGTTTTGTTTTGAAACTGTTCTTGTTATGTTTATCCAGTTGTTTTCATTCTCCTTTTATTAAAATAAAACGGGTGAGGTGTTGGGGTCCCTCCCCTGCCATGGAGCCCTGGGAGAGGGGCCCTGAGGGCACAGACACGGGGTTTCCCTGCCCCTGCTCAGCCTCGTTCCCATTGGTTGGTTTGTGTTCCCTGCGCGGGCAGAAGGACCCTTGGTCCCGTGACTGGAACAGTTCCTCGGCAGAGCTCCGGCCATGCGGCTGGAGAAATAAACATCTCTGAAACATCTAGCAAGAATCTGTCTGTCCATATATATTTCCTTTCCACGGGACTCCTGGTTTGATATATGCGTGTTGCAGGATCCCCACTGCAACAGTTGTTGTTGCAGAACATTCCAGTTTTTGCTAGGTATTAGTGCAAGGAGAGCTTTCTCAGCCCCCTCTTGAGCTGTTTGGTCAGCCAATGGATTCCCTGGATTACCTGGGGAGTCTCCAAACCCATGGGCTTTACAAGGGCATCAGGGCCACTTCTTTTGGCTTTGGCAAACTCTGCAGTAGGTGACTGATTTCTTTTTGTACTCACTGGAGACCTCTGTGCCCTTTCCTTCCATGTGGCTCCCTGGGCGTGTATTATTCCAAACCCAGAGTTCAAATCAGTCCATATGTTCACCCTTTGTCCTTCCGTGATTTCTAGGAAAGGTCATTCATTCTGCTTTTTGTGCTGCTGTGTTCAAAGCTAAAGCCTGGCCTTCTATGACCTGGGTCGAGGTTCCCACTGCACACCCAGCTGCCCGTTTCCCATCCGCACCACGCTGCTCCCACCAGGGTGCAGGTCCAGTGCTGGCTCCTGCATGGGATTGCTCTCGAGGTCCCAGAGTCTGCCAGAACACACTTGTTCCATGGATGCCAGGCAGTCATGGCACAAAGACTGCAACCCTTCTCTTAGAAGGGACTCGAACACTTCCCTGTTCCAACCTTGGGGACCTTGAACCAAACCCTGCAAAGCTTTTGCTGCACCTTACAGGCAGGTCAACAGTTTACACCAGGAAAGGAAAGGAAAAGGGAAAGGGAAAAGGGAAAGGAAAAGGAAAAGGAAAAGGAAAAGGAAAAGGTGCCTTGATCTGACCAGGGCTCTTTCTCTGATTTCCTTTGGAGCAGGGATCAAAGGTTCTCCCCAGAATCCTTCAGTGCTGCCTGCAGGTGCTGCCATCCCTCAGATCTGTTGGAATTCCAGAGGATGAGGCCACGGGGTGTCCCAATGGTGCCTTGGTTCCATGGGCCCCGCAGTGTAACCATGGTGTCCTTGGCTCTGCAGTGGCACAATGGACCCTTCATTCCATGAGGCCCCACAGTGTGGCAATGGTCCCTTGAGTCCAGGAGGCCCCACAAGGTCCCAATGGTCCCTTGGTTCCCTGGCCCCGCACTCTCACAATGCTCTCCTTGGCTGCACAAGGTCCCGCAGTGGCACAAGGGTTTCATTTTCTTCTTGATTTCTTTTAGCTTTCTTTCTTTCTTCATTCTTTCATCTTTTTTCTTTCTTTTTCCTATTTTTTGTTGCTTTTTGTCTTTCTTCTCTCTTTCTTCTTTCTTTTTTTTCTTTTTTCTTTCTTTTTTGATGATTTCTTTCCTCTTTTTAAAAATTTTTCTTGTTTCACGTTACTTAGTCTTTCTTCTTTTTCTTCACTTTTTAAATTTTCTTGTTGCTTTCTTTTCATTTTCTTTCCTTATTTTTTCTTTCCTTCTTCATTTTTTAACCTTTTTTCTTTTGTTGTTGTTGCTGTCTTTTGTCTTTAATTTTTTGCTTTCTTTGTTTCTCTTGTACTTTTATTTTTTCTCGTGTCTTTCTTTCTGTCATTTACTTTCTTCCTTGTTTCCTTCTTTCTTCTTTTTTTGACTTTTCTTAAAATTTATTTTCTTGTTGGTTTCATGTTTTTAGTCTCTTTTTTCCCTCCTTTCTTTCTTTCATTTTTATTTTCTTTTTGCTTTTGTCTTTCTTTCTTCATTTTTGAATGTTTTCTCTTTCTTGTTTTTTTTTATTGTTTCTTGCTGCTTTCTTCTTTCTTTCTTTTTTTTTCATTTTTCTTCTTGGTTTCACGTAATTGAGTGGTTTTTTTATCTTTTATATTTCCTTGCTTTGTTCATTTTTGCGTTGATTTCTTTCAGTTTTCTTTCTTTCCTTCTTCATTTTTAAAT
>NW_024580806.1:0-11535 GCF_017639235.1 Corvus kubaryi
GGGGACCCCCCCGGGCCCCCCCCCCCAATTCCCAGCTGGCATCACCGAAACCTGGCACAGCTGCCAGGGGTGCAACGAGTTCATCCCGGGCTCTGCAGGACACCCCAGAGCCCTGGGGGACCCCAAAACAGCAGGAAAAGCCACACCGGGACCCCCCCAAAGTGGCACCACCTCACGGGACCCCCAAAAATGTCCCAGAAGGAGCCTGAATTAGGGATGGCACGGTGCTGGTGTCACCCCCTGAGCCCCTGCATCGTTCACAGCACAAAATGCAAAATATTTTCCAATTTTGGGCCCAATTTGGATTTTTCCAGCCTCTCCCAGCTCCTCCTCACCCCAAATATTGAACACCCCTAAATATTTCGCCCCCCCCTCCCAAATATTTCCAAGCTGATCCCAGGCAGGATTTAGGTCCTTGGATTCCACATCCATCCCGTCCGAGGCTGCCTTGTGCCAGGGTAATTCTGGTGTCTCCCGCTTCCACTGGAGGCAGCCGCTGGACAGCGTGGCCAGAGCATCCCCGGGAGAGCCAGCAGCACATCCCAGAACTCCCGGAGGCAGCGCTCCCGGCCGGAATTCCGGCTCCAAAGGGGATTAAACCCACCCGGGGCACAACCGAGGAGAGAAACCGCCTGGAAATGTAAAGTGCCGTTTATTTATTATTCCCTCCCTCCCCCCCCCATGATGAAAATATCGAGTTTAAAAAAAAAAATTAATTGCACCACCAAACTGCTCCATCCACGCTCTCCTCCTCCTCCTTTTCCTCCTCTTCCTCCTCCAAAACCCAGCACCAAAACCTATGGAAAACAGCCCAAAACTTGAGGAACCTTCCCCACTTCCCGCATAAAATAAGAGGCAAAATCTGTCACATCGAGCACCTCACGGCTCCAGGGTGGCTTGGCCAGGCATGAGCTGAGCCAGCAAGCACAGACCCCCCAAATCTGGGGTGTTCCCCCCCCTCAAAACTGGGGTGTTCCCCCCAAAAATTGGGGTGTCCCCCCTTTGCGGACATGGTTGCCCTCCGGGCTAGCCCCGAGCAGGGCAGCGCCTTTGTCCTGTGCTGGAAAACAGGAAAGGAAAAGGGATGAGAGATTTGGGGTTACCCAGCCCTGGTTGTTAATTTTGGGGGGCTGCCATGGTGGGACCCAGGGCAGGCAGGGGGATGGCAGCTGCCAGCCTGACTGGGTGCAAAACAGCCAAAGAAAGAAGGGAAACACCGAAAAATTCCCACCAAACTTCCCAAATCCTTATGGGGGGCTCAGGGGTTGCTGAGCCACGTGAGGGGAGCAGGGGAACGATTCACCCCAAAATCCACACGTGGTGGGAAATGAGGGGGTCGGGCCCTGGGGGGCTGCAAGGTCCTTGATGGGAGGGACAATCCAGGGGCCTTCGGATGAGGTGGCTTGGGCTGGGTGGGTTCATCCCTGGCCAGGGGGCTCCGACAGGGAATCCTGGAGCTCTGCCACGTCCACAATGGCTGAGGCCACCCCAGGGATGGGCCGGAGGCAGCTGGAGGGGGAAAACTGCAGCCTGGAGGGGCTTCACCCCTCCCTGTGCCCCCAGATGGGATCAGGGAAGGGACCCAAATCCCGGGCACGGCCACCGGGAACAACCGGGCTCTGCCTCCACCTCGGCAGGGAAGGAAAATCCACGCTGTCCCCTCACCTGGACACCGAAAAGTGGGAGCCGTCCCCATCCCCATTCCCTCCCTCCTCACCCCGATGGATCCAGCCCCTCCCCTGAACATCCAGCGCGGGACAAGGCCGGGCTTCAGAACAACCGTTTAAAAAGCAAAGCAGGCAAACCCCGATCTCTGCTCTGCCCCACGCCCAGGGCCAGCCCAGAGCCCCCCTGTGTCCCCAGGCAGGGCGGTGACACCGCTTTGGGCCACCCGAGGCAGGGTTTCTCCATTCCTGACCCCGCTGATTCTCCATCCCAGAGAAGACCAGGGATGAGGCGAAGCATCAGCTGCCCAGCCCCTCATCCCCGCCCCGCCCCACACCCCCGTCACCTTCTTTTGAACCCAAGTGAACACATTTCCAAAAATGAAAACAAAAAACAAACCAAAAAAAAAATAACCCCAAACTAAAGAAAAATCAACATAAGCAGCACCACAATTCCCAAGTGTCAGGAGCTCCAGAGCTGGAGCAGAGGCCTGGAACACCCCTGCATCCGAGGAACCAACCCCGCCGGGCAGCCCCGGACGATGGAGACGCTTCCGAGGGGCCGGAGCTTTGGGGGCCGGAGCTTTGGCGCTGGGCTCGGCGGGCTGGGAGGGAGGAAGGAGGGGCAGTTCTGCCGTGGAGGAAGAGAGGAAGCGGTGCCAGAGGCAGCGAGTGCCAGGCCGGGCTCACATGGCAGCTCGGGTGGGAGTGCTGGGCTGGTTCAGCCGCAGCGTCCGGCACAGCCAGCCCGCGAAATCCACCTCCTCCACCTCGGAGCGCTTGATGAACGTGTGGCTCTGCAAGCACAGGGAAAACACGGTCAGGAGCACCCCTGAGGAGCATCCCGGATCCCAAAAGCCAGCCCCGTGCTGTGGGATGTGCCCTGGAGAGGGGGGTAGATCTTGGTACTACGGGAAAGAGGATTTGGGGAAAACATTTGATCCTTGCAGCCCTCCCCACCCTCCCAGGGAACAATTCCTTCCCGATATCCCATCCAGCCCTGCCCTCTGGCAGTGGGAAGCCATTCCCTGGGTCCTGTCCCTCCATCCCCTGCCCCCAGTCCCTCTGCAGCTCTCCTGGAGCCCCTTTAGGCCCTGCAAGGGGCTCGGAGCTCTCCCTGTGTCCTTCCCTTCTCCAGGTGAACATTCCCAGCTCTCCCAGCCTGGCTCCAGAGCAGAGGGGCTCCAGCCCTGGAGCAGCTCTGGGGCCTCCTCTGGACTCTCTCCAGCAGCTCCACATCTTCCTGCTGTTGGACCAGAGCTGGAGGCAGCTCTGCAGGTGGGGTCTCACCCGAGTGGGCAGAATCCCCCCTTTCCCTGCTGCCCAGGCTGGGGGATGAGCCCAGGACTCAGCTGGATCTCTGGAATGTGAGCACAGCTGGGATCCAGCCCTCAGTGCCGCCCTCCTGCCCAGCTGAGGAGCCAGGTTTGTCCTGTCCTCAGCAAAGCCTGGACAGGCTCCCAGCAGGGACCCATCCCTGCCCCTGGATCAAAGGGGGTCAGTCCCTCCCTCTGCCCAGCCCTCTCTGCTCATCCTGAGCTCAGCCTGGGACTTCCCAGCCTTTGGAGCAGGAGGGATGGGGCAGAGCTGGCAGAGCTGGTGCCACCCTGGTACAGGAGGAAAATCCTCTCCCCACTCACCATCAGCATCTTCAGATCTGCTCGTTCTGCTGGGTTTTTAATTAAGCTGAAATGAGAAGAACAAGAGAGCAAAGCCAGTGTGAGATTCCTCGTGGGGATCAGGCTGGAGAGGTCTCCAGCTTCAGCCAAAGCCACTCAGGATCCTGGGAGGGGCCCCAGCCCTGCCAGCCCAGCTCCCAGGGAGAGCTGCAGGATCCATCTCTCCCAGACTGTGGGGACAAACTGTGCCCTGCAAATGGAGAAGAGGCCCTAAAGCTTGGCAGGAATTTGGGATTTTTGTAATATCCAATCTCTGGCAGCACCTTCAGGTATCCCTGTGCCCACAGGGTGACTCAGCCCCAGGATCTGCTCCACCACCCCCCTGGCCAGGCTCAGATTTAGAAGGAGCTGGGATCCTGCTCAGCAGCCCCACAAATAAACTGCTTTTATTCCAACCCTTCCCGAGGCAGGAGCTCCCAGCACAATGTGGGATCAGGCAGAACACAGAGGGTGGAGCCGCAGAGCTGTCAGGGAGCACGTCCAGGCCTCCACCTCCAGCCAGGAGATGAAATCCTCACCATTTATTTACAAACTCCTGGAAATCTTGCGTGAAGACTCCACTCGGCAGCTTGGGAGGCGGCTGTGGAGGAAGGAGAAGGGGTTCCTGCATCACTGCTGTGTTACTGTGCCAAAAATCAGTGCCAGCTGCAGGGTCAGTGAGCTGTGCCACCCTCATCCTCCTCATCCTCACTGACTTTCCAGCCAGGAAAACCCTTCCCTGCCATTCCTTCCCTGGCTGCTCCAGCTCGTCCTGCACCTGAGGGACCCCACACTGAACCCCAGCCAAAGCTGGGAAATCACCAAACATCCCAACCCTAAATCCAACCTCACAAATCCCAGCTCTGGCAACACCTACAGCTGATGAAACAATCCCAAAATGAGAATTGGGGTCAATTCCATCACCTTGGGAAGGGAAGCTGCTCTTTACACTTGTCCTTGCAAGTTGGGTAGGACAAGGGGGATGGCCTTAAGCTGAAGGAGGGAAGGTTTAGATGGGATATAGGGAAGGAATTCCTGGCTGGGAGCGTGGGGAGGCCCTGGAATGGATTTCCCAGAGCAGCTGTGGCTGCCCCTGGATCCCTGGAAATGTTCAAGGCCAGGTTGGAGCAGCCTGGGATCAGGGAAGGTGCCCTGCCCACGGCAGGGGTGGGACTGGATAAGCTTTGAGGTTCTTCCAACCCAAACCATCCTGGGATTCCATGACTAACAAACATTCCAGATCCCACCCTGACTCAGCAGAGCAGGGACATCCCTGTGGAACCTCCGGGAATCCTGGCAGAGCCTTGGGAGAACAAACACCCACCTCGTTAACGATGTAATCCAGCAGCTCAAAGATGGCCATGGCAGGCCTGGTGTCCATCCCGTGGCCTGGGGGGTGACATGACACAAACGGTGCTGAGAGGCTGCTCAGGGCTCAGTTTGGGGTGAAAAACACCCCTTTGGGGGAGTTCTGCTGGGAGAGGCTGAGGCAACTCCCGGGGGAACTGAGTCATGGTTAAAGAGAAATCAAGTCCATTCCCAAATTTTGGATTTCTTTCACCAGGCCTCCAGTCCAGATTTACTTCCCAGCTTGGAGTGTTTGGGCAGCACCAGATCATCTACTCTGGCTGGGGCAGCGCTTCCAGAGCCTTCTGCTCCCAAGGAAATGGCTCCAGCAGAGCCTCCCTGGAATCCCTGCGGTGTTTGGTGCTTCTGTGAGAGCTCCCAGCAAAGCTCTTCCCCAAAAGCTGCCTCAGGCCTGGCAGGAACCTGCTGGCAGCACAGACAAGGCCTGAGGACCACAAGGGCTGTGACTGTCCCCCTCAGAATGTCTTTTCCAAGGGATCCACATTCCAGCTGTGCCCACAGCACAGGGGGCTGAGCCTTTCTGTGGGACACAGGGGGGTCTAAGGAGCCCGTGGACTCTTCAACAGATCCCAAATCCATCCTGAGAGGCCCCTCCCCACGCTCCCACCTGAATTCCACAAACCTGTGGCGGGGCGGGTCCTGCCGGAGCATCGCCGTGGCTCCATCCGTGACTTTCCCTACAAACATTCCCACCACAACCTCCTCCAGAGCGGCTCTCCCAGCCGCACCAGCCAGATCCCAACCCCTTCATCCCCCATGGAAGTGTTGCTGCCAACGCACACCACAGCCCCTACCACTGACGGGGCGTCCTGGGGGCCTGGCCCGCGGCGAGATGCTGGGGGACTCTCCCTCCGCCCCGTCCACCACAGGACGGCCAAAAATTGCTTCCACTTCCTTGGAGTCTGGCGGGGGGATTGGGTACCTTCCGATCGACAGCTCCACTAGGGACAGCCCCATGCTCCAGATGTCCGACTGCACCGAGTAGTGCGTGCCCTGCAGGCGCTCGGGCTGCGGGGAGAGCACAGGGCTGGGGTGAGGGGGGAGCAGGGACAGGCATGGGGGAATGGGGGGAATGGGGACAGGGATGGGGTGAGGGGGGAATGGGGACAGGGATGGGGTGACGGGGGAATGGGGACAGGGATGGGGTGACGGGGGAATGGGGACAGGGATGGGGTGAGGTGGAAGCAGGGACAGGGGTGGGGATGGAGGAATGGGGACAGGGATGGGGTGAGGGGGGAATGGGGACAGGGATGGGGTGAGGGGGGAGCGGGGACAGGGATGGGGTGAGGGGGGAGCGGGGACAGGGATGGGGGAATGGGGACAGGGATGGGGGATAACAGCACCCAGGGCATGGGAATTGATATGGGATAATGGCACCCAGGGCACAGGGAATGGGGGGTGACATGGGATATTGACACTCAGGGTGACAGATATCCTGTGCTGAAATTACACGGATGAGACTCAAACTCCAGGGCCTAAAGGGGCTCCAAGGGAACTGGAGAAGGACTTTGGACAAGGGACAGGTCACAGGGAATGGCTTCCCACGGACAGAGGGCAGGGTTAGGTGGGATATTGGGAATAAACTCTTCCCTGTGAGAGTGGGGAGGCCCTGGCACAGGGTGCCCAGAGCAGCTGTGGCTGCCCCTGGATCCCTGGCAGTGCCCAAGGCCAGGTTGGAGCATGCTGGGCCAGTGGGAGGTGTCCCTGCCATGGCTGGGGTGGCACTGGATGAGATTTAAGGTCCCTTCCCAGCCAAAGCATTCTGGAATTCTGTGATATCCCAAAGGCCTCTCCATGGCAGCTCTCCAGGGAAAGGAGAGTCTCAGAAGGATCGTGTGCAATGGGAATGGAAAAGAAGGATGATGTGCAGCCAAAAAGCACTTGGAGCATCTCATCCACACTCCCAACTCAGCAGCATTCCCAGCTACTTCTCTTTGGGAGTTTGGAACAGCCAGCAGGAATCTATTCCTCCGTGTGATGAAATCTAAGGAACTCAAATTATTCATAAAAATGTATTTTCCTGCTCACTCCTGTTAACATCCAAGAGGAATCAGAGGAGCAGAAAATCCACTCGAGGTTATGGCCATTAAAAGAAAAAATGAGAAATAAATCAATCCATGCAAGTCATCCCCACTGGCAGCTCTGAGGCAGCTTGGAGCCAGTGCCCGGGAGAGAGGGGACAGGATTTTTAAATAGCCCCTGTCTAACTATAACTGCACTGGAATAACCATTCCCAAAAATACAGGAGCAGCTCAGACCTCGGGATCCTTCCCTGGGAGGGAGGTGAGGCCCTGGCACACGTTCCCAGAGCAGCTGGGGCTGCCCCTGGATCCCTGGCAGTGCCCAAGGCCAGGTTGGACAGGGCT
Organism: Corvus kubaryi; assembly: GCF_017639235.1. Lineage (NCBI taxonomy): Eukaryota > Metazoa > Chordata > Aves > Passeriformes > Corvidae > Corvus > Corvus kubaryi. The sequence goes on from NW_024580806.1 coordinate 7,057, forward strand.
TGGAGCTGCCTGGGATCAGGGAAGGTGTCCCTGCCCATGGCAGGGGTGGAATGGGATGTGTTTAAAATCCATTCCAACCCAAAGCAATCTGGGATTCACTCCCACTGACTGATTCCAATTTGGCTTTAATTTCCCACTGGCCTGTCCCGAATCCCAGCTGCTCTGAACTGGTTTTACCCCCATTTACCCCCAGGGGAGGTGGCTGGAGCAGCTCTTGTGTCCTCTCTGCACCCAGCTTTTGGACAGAGCTTTGCACACACAAAGAGAAGATGGTTTTGTACCCAGAAACACTTCCCAAAATAAAATGTGGAAGGATTTGTAGGACATGAAATGTTTTTCCTGGGAGGATCTGCATTTCCACACACACCACTGCTCGTCCTCAGAGGATCAGGAGCTCTCTGCTTCCAAAGGACTGGACTCACCCCAAAGTGAACCGGATGGGGATGGAAACAGAGCTGAGATGAACCCAAATTACCCAAAAACCCCATCTGAAAGGAACTTACAGACATGTAGGACCGAGTTCCCACAAAGGAGTTGGCCATGGAGTCAATGAGCTGCCCGCTGACCCCGAAATCACAGAGCTTAATCTCCCCTCGGGAATTCACCAGGATGTTGGAGGGTTTCACATCTGGGAACAGCGAGAGAGGGGACAGTGAAGGTGGCTCTGGGGGACACCTGGGGCTCCTGCAGTGCAGGCTGGGATTTTCAGGGCCCTGCTCTCACCTCTGTGCATGATTTGGTGCTTCTCCCGCAGATAGGCCAGGCCCCGCAGAACCTGCAGGAATCCAAAGGCTGGATGAGAGCAGGGCTGGGCAGGGAAGAGCTTTGCCCTCAGCTCAAGGGGAGCTGCCCTGCGGTGTCCACGCCCCTCAGGGTTTGCAATTTAGCCCCAATTCCATCACAGATTTTGGGTGAACCACCCAAAACTTCTTCCAAACCTCCTCGAGGTGAAGCCAACATTATCCAGAGGAAAAGGGGTTGGGAATATTTCGCCTCCCCTCTGGCCTCTTGGTCCAGGAGTGTGCAGAAAGCTTCCCAAGGCAGCCCAGGTGTTATTCCCAATCCCAGCAAATCCCCCCTGGAAGCCTGAGCAGCCCCATAACTCACCGCTATACTGACTTTGCCCAGGATTTCCTCAGGAATTCTTTTGGCTTCTTTCAGCACCTGATCCAAAGAGCCACCATCCTAAAATGAAGAACATGGGAATGACCAACACAGCAATTCCCAGCAGGAAAACGGAGCAGCTGGATGTACAGGGCAGCAAGTGAGGGATGAGCAGTACAGAGCATCCCTCAGCATGGAGCACACTCCTTTTCCAGCCAAAAAATGGGATATCTGGTGATCTGGGCTCAAGTTGATCACTGGGAACTGGTTTTTTACCAGCTCTGCTTCTTGCTGTTGGTTCTTTGCTTCCTTCCATCAGTGGAAATGCAAAGACGGTGCAGGTTTGGAGGAGGAACAACATCATTCTCCACCAGAAACAACAGAATCTGTTCTCTGAGCCTCTCAGCAGGCTCTGCAGAGCAGTGGGTTGGCAACATTTCCGCTTGGCCAGGCCCCAAACCTCTGCTTCCGCTTCCCAAAAGTCGCTGTCTCCCTCATTCCGATGCCTGAGCAGGAATGTGTGGCTCCCTCCAGGAGCAGAGTGGCCAGAGCAAGGAGCTGGCAGTGCCCCGAGCCACCCAGCTGGCAGGGAGAGGGGATTTGGGGGGGCCCAGGGGAGGGGCAGGGACTCACCATGTGCTCCATGCAGATGGAGATCTCCCCGTCGCTGTAGAAGGCCCCGTAAAACCCCACAATGTAGGGGGAATTGCACTCGTGCAGCACCTGCAGCTCCCGGATGATCTGGTTCCTGATGGCCGGTTTGATTTCCAAATGGATCAGCTGCCAGGAGAGAAAACAGGCAAGATGTGACCCCTGGAAAGTCAAAGAACTGATGGGGAGCCTGTGAGCAAGCCCTGAGTGCTGGGAAGAAATGAGATCTTCAAGGGAGGGGCTGCTTTGGAGCAGAATTGTTCCCGTTTGCAGACTAATATTAAGGATAAAGTGCCAGGAGACAGGGAATGGCTTCCCACGGACAGAGGGCAGGGTTAGGTGGGATATTGGGAATAAATCCCTCCCTGGGAGGGTGGGCAGGCCCTGGCACAGGGTGCCCAGAGCAGCTGGGGCTGCCCCTGGATCCCTGGCAGTGCCCAAGGCCAGGCTGGACATTGGGGCTTGGAGCAGCCTGGGACAGTGGGAGGTGTCCCTGCCATGGCAGGGGTGGCACTGGGTGGGATTTAAGGTCTCTCCAACCCAATCCCGTGTGGGATTCCACACTAAAGGCAGAGGGAGAGCTCTGTGCTGCCTCAGCCACGGAAGGCGCCGGGATTGCACCGGACACGGGTGGAAAGACGAGTCAGGAGTTTGATCTCAGCCCCTCTGACTCAGCAGACAGGAACATTTTCACAAGCTCTGGAGGTGTTGTAAGAAGGTGCTCCGAGATCAAGGAAACCACAGAAAAGAAAAAGCCCCTGTGAAGGTTCTGCACACGAACGAGCAGCAGCTTCTGGGGCTCCACGTGGGCTCGGAGCAGAGCGGGGAGGGAAACACCCTGGACTGGGGAAAGGTGGCCCTGCCCATGGAACTGGATGAGCTGTAAGGTCCCTTCCATCTCAAACCATTCCATGATTCCATGGTCCCAAGGAGGAGGAAGGGCAGTGGTTGTGCTGCTCCTGCCAAGCACATCCCCTTCCAGCAGGCACATGAAGCAGCTCCTGATTTTCTGCTCCGTGGCACCACAGTAGAAGATGTTCCCAATGAAGCAAAGTCTGAGAGGAACCTCTGTCCCTGCCTGGAATGACCTTGGGATGTGTTAAATGGGGCTGAGGGATGTGTGTGCCAAGCCCATCCTTCCCACTACCACTTCCAGAGAGAATCCAACCAAATCCAGCCCTCCCAGAGCCAGGGAGGGTTCCAGATGCTCCCCAGCATTCCCAGTCCCTTGTTACCTTCCGTGCCATGATGAGCCCTGAGGGTTTGTGCTGCACTTTGGTGACCACCCCGCCATTGCCAGCCCCCAGCTCTGAGATCCTCTCGAAGTCATCGTCCTTCAGCTCCCCCACTTTGGCTTTCTGGGTCAGGAAAGCTTCCAGGCGCTTCTTCTGCTGCTCATCCAGCTCCAGCTCCTCCAGCTTCTTCTGCAGGTCCACGAGGTTGGCCCTGGAGAGGGGAGGAGGAGATGGGAGACAGTCAGCACCAGGGAAAGGAGGGTTTAGTTTTTAGGGAAGTGGAGGGAAATGATTGAAAACCATCCCCTGACACGTCCTGAGCCCCTGACAACAGGATCAGCTGGACAGGGAGACCTGGAGAAGTCCCTGCCCGACACACACAGCCCCTCTGCAGAGGAGCTTTGGAGCAGTCAGGTGTTTTGGGAGAGCCAAGGAATAGAGAAAATCCGTCAGCCCTTAAAGAGGCAGCACCAGCAGCCGCTCCCTCTCGGGAAGCCAAGCTTGGCTTTGGCTGTGTAACATGAGAAGCGCTTTCCATGGGGTCCAGCAGCTCCTTTACAGCCCCCACCCCAAACCCTGAGCACAAAGGGGGGTCTGTGCTCCCCCAGCACCTGCTGCCGAGCCCCCGCTGCCTGTGCCAGCTCCAGCTGCTCTGTCCCAGTTGCTGCCACTCCCTTGTCCCCCCTCACCCACACCCAGGGGGACGTGTCGGGAGGGTCTCACCCCATCCCTTCCACCCAGAACCCCCACGTGCTCCCTCTCACCTCCTTCCACCCCACATGTCCCATCTGCCAAGCCCCGACTGCTGCCCCAAGTCCCCCCCAGACCCCCGGTCCCCATCTCAGCTCCAACCTTGGTCTCCAGTGCTGTTTTCCCCCTGCTCCAGGCCCGGACCCTGCACCCCCCTGCAAACCTGGGGGCCAGAGCAGCCTCCCCCTGCCCATCCCATCCCACCTGCCCCCCCGCCCACCCCTTCCAACCCTCAACCTTCCCCCCGGCTCTGGCTCCCTGACCCCTTACCTGCCCCACACACCCCAGACTGGGCCCATCCAGCCCCCCAGGCCTGTCCCAATTCCCCCGGGCCTTCCGTGGTCCCCCCGAGTCTGTCCCAGGTCCTCCCTCAGACCTTCCCAGGCCTTCCCAAACCTGTCCCAGTTCCCCCAGGCCTTCCCTGTCCCTCCCCACGCCCCCTGCCCGCCGTGTCCCGACTCCCCAGACCCGGTGCCCGCTCTGTCCCGGCCTCCCCAGTGTGCCCAGGCCCGGTGTCCCCGAGGCCCGGTGTCCCCCCCCAGGCCCCGCGTCCCCCCCCAGGCCCAGCCCCGCTGCCGGGGCGGTCCCGGCCGGGCCTGACTCACTCTGCGGAGCCGTCGGGGCTGGGCCCCTCGGCGGCGCTGGGGGCGATGTTGAGGGCGGGCAGCACCGGCTTCCTCTTGGCCGGCATGGCCGGGCCGGGCCGCGCCTGCGGGGCCGGGGGGGCGCGGCCGGGCGC
>NW_024580807.1:0-8207 GCF_017639235.1 Corvus kubaryi
GAGTGCCCATCAACTCTGGCGGCTTTGACATCTCCTGCATCACCAACTGCTATGGTGGCAGCAGATGTCGTCCCTGCTAAATGTGCTGGCAACATTTTTGGTCAAGAACTTCCAAGACCTCAGAACCTGGTTTTGGGCAGGAGATAGAGCTTTGGGACATTTTCATTGTTCCCTTCTTCTACTTTTTTTTGTCTTTCCTTTGCTGTCCATGTCTCCCCAGGCCAATCTAGGGCGGACATGTTTTCCTTCCTCCCTCTTTTGGGCAGGCAGATACACACTGCTCTGCAGGAGCTCCATTGCGTTTTAGTGGCTGCCCCTGGTGGTCTCTGTGAGCCACCTCCTTTTCTTCTTTACACTCAATAAAGTTGTTTTGCATCCAAGCCTTGGCCTCTAAGCTCTCCTTTGTTCTCTAGCAAATCTTCCAGTCTGCTCAGGGAGAATAGGTGGAGGAAGCAGAGGATGAGATTCCCTGCAGTGGACTTTCCTTCCTGCCCTTTTCCTTGGAGCTGACAGAGTCATCCCTGGCTACTCAGCAGCTAAAGGCCATCAGGGAGACATCAGGCAACAGTTGTAAAGGGAAAAAAGAATTCTGGGGTCCAGCCCACAATCTCTTCTCTTCTTTCTCCTTTACTCTCTTACCTAGTGTAGGGTCCATGGCTCCCACACAGGAGTACGAGCAGATGAGATGCATTCCTTCAACACAGGCAGGCAAAGCTGCTGTCCAGGCATGCAGGGCTGAGGTAACTCACAGCTTTGGATTGGTATCAGTCATATACTCAGGATACACTGTGGTAAATGACTTTTGGTTGAGTTTGTGCAAAGGACTTATGGCTTCAGTATTAAATCACAACATTTGTCCCATGTGTGGATGGATCTAATCTGTCCATCAATGTCTTCCTGACTGAAGTCTTGAATTATGATCAAATTATGGGAAATATTAGTTAATATGTTGGTTTGTGCCTGGTTCGTCTAGATGCTGTTACTACTTAAAAATTTAAAAACAATGAGAGAGAGGAAAACTATCTCCTCTCCTGATCATCTCAGACCCCTTGTCTCATTTTTCTTTCTCCAATCCTCCATCACTTCTGCCTCTTCCTTCTGATCTGTCTCAGCTTAGTCTTTCACAGATGTACATGAAGAAAAAGTATTGCAGAAGCTCTTCTCTCTCTCTGCGGTAAACAATTTCATACCTTTCAACCCAAACAGACAGGACTTTTGATAGTTGATGCAGGGACACAAAAACTCTCTCATCCCACTCATTCTTAGGATGTCCCAGTCTCTCCTCTAGCTGGCATGTGTTGTGCAGCATGCCCTGGCTAGCCATTCCTCCTGCATGTTTACAATGCCAGGGCTTGCTTTTTTGTCTCCTTTAACCTTGGAGACTTCCAAAAGGACAAGAAATGAGGAGCAGGATTAAACATCTCACAGGTTCCTCATCCTGCTGAAGGTGTCCTGGAGCCAGTACAGAAGGACCAAGCACTACAGGCTGTTCCCTGGAGACTCTGGGCAGCATGATATTAGGTACGGAAGATCTGGTTCTCTCTGGGGTATCCCTGTGGGAGGTAAATGGCATTATTTTGCTATGGGATACATGCTGAGCTGAGGTCTCAAACCTCCTGTCCAAGCACACCCCTGCCTTGGTGTTCCTGTAAATGTGGCTTTGGCACAGAACAAGGAACAGGGAGCATTTTCTGCTGTCACTTTGCATCCTCTTGTTTTACCTCTCAGAGCTTTTCCCTGCAGAATCACTGACCCATGTTTTCTTCCAAGCACCATATTGGGCAGATCAGGATCACCCAGCAATGACAACTCAGAGGAGAGGAGAGGAGAGGAGAGAGCACCTTCCATTCCGTTTGTGCCTGCCAGACCAATCGCTTTTATGCCTTGCTCTGGTACCAGGTGCAGAAAGGCCAAGCCCCACAGCTGGTCTCCTATCACGCAGGGCCTGGCGCCAAGCACAGCGGCCGTATCACCACGCACCTGAACACCACGGGGAAATACAGTGTCCTGCAGGTGGAGGAAGTGGAGGTCTCTGACAGTGCCTTGTACCTCTGTGCTGTGCAAGACACCCTGGTGCAGGGAACTTCCTCGGCTGTGCAACAACCCTGGGGTGGGTGGGTGGGGATGTGTCTGTGAGAGGGTGAGCTTGGGGAAAGGTGAGCTCTTCTCTTGGAACACTATTTCCTGGGTGCACCCAGGGACCTCCAGCCATTACATCCTTCCAGAAGGAGTCAATGTAAGTGACCTGAGAAGAAAGAAAAGGTGGTGAAAAAAAAACTGCTTTGGAACTGTTTTCCCTGTGCATCCTCAGACAGGAAATTATATGCCATGTGCTGTGAACGGAACACTTGACCATTCTCCTCTCCGTGTGCTCTGCACCAAGGGCTGGAAGGAACCAATCAGAGACTCACCTGAGCCACCTTCCTGTGAAAAAGGTTTGGGTTTTTGTGTTTTCTTTTTTAAATAAAAAGTCTTCATTTTGTTCCCTGAGCTTTTCTCAAAATCCCAATCACTCATTGCAGCTGTTGGCCAGCAGGGTGGGGCCGCAAGGCTGGCAGCAAGGAGTGCAAGGCTGGCACTGCTCTATGCAGAACATGTCTTGGGGCATGAGGAGCACCTGAACACAGGGGAGGGAGGAAGAAAAATATGAGGATACCTGAAGAGCAGCCTGTCTCCACATCAGGAGTGAGTCAAAGAACATGCAGGGCCAGGAGGTGGAGGCTCTGCAGAGATGTATGTGGGCTCATTGGCCTCATCCTATGAGGGCTCAAAGAGAGCCACCAGCTCCTATGCAGCCACTGCCCAGCCCCTGAGTAATTTTCTGTCAGACTCATCTTGAATGCAAAATATCACATTTGAAATGCAAAACATCCCATTTAATGCTATGGGCTGTGGTTTGGCTTCCTGAATGGCTGTGCTTATACTTCCTGCTGTATTTCAGGCACATTTCCCAGTCAACACATTATTTTTTTTTGTTTGTTTTGTGTGACAAGATGTGAGGCCCAAGCAATTCTGGATCAAAACACATCAGCTTGGGCAGAGGACTCATGTGATATGCTGGACAAGTGTAGTAAAAGCAAATTATGTCAGTCTGGATCTCTGCTTTGGGGGTCTTTTGTGGCCTTGTTGGCAAGGCATGACTCAGTTCCTGGGTTTTATGCTATCCTGTGTAACGATGAACCCAGACAAATTCTGCTCCTCCTTCTCTTCCAGAGAGAAGTGTGTGGAGCCCATGTCTGGGACCTTGTTCCTCTCCAGAATGCTCCAGCGCAGTCACCATCATCTCCACATGTCCACAGCAGAGGCCACAGTTCATTCTTTCACAGAATCACAGAATATGCTGAGTTGGAAGGGACCCACAAGGATCATCAAGTCCAACTCATAGCCCTGCACAGGACACTGCCAAGAGTCACCCTATGCACCTGAGAATGTTGTTTAAACTCTTGTTGACCTCTGTCAGGCTTGGTGCTGTGCCCACTGCCCTGGGGAGCCTGGTCCAGTACCCAACCACCCTCTGGACAAAGAACATTTTTCTAATATCCAACCTAAACCTCTTCTGACACAACTTCAGCCTATTCTTTCTAGTCCTGTGTCGCGGGTTCGGTTTGTAACCGGGCGGAAACACCAATTTAGTGTAGTGGTTTGGTCCAAAATACTCATTACTGTTTATCTGCTGTGAGATAAGAATTAGGAGAAATGCAAAACAGGCACCAAACTTGAAAGAATATAAAGAAGTTTATTAACAGACCTAAAAGAAGAAGGAAAAAAAAATTATACCACCTTCAGAACTCTCCTCCTCCCCCCACCTTCCTCCCTTCTCCCACTGACAATGTGAAAAGACAACCCTTAAGATGTTCAGTCTGTTTACCATTTCCATAATAACCTTGTTCAGTCCATTTAGAAAGAGAAGTCTCTTCTTGCTCATGCTATGAAAACATTATCACAACGAGACAGCCTCCCACTTCCAAATATTGTTCAGTCCATTTAGGAAGAGGAGTCTCTCTGCCTGCATGTGAGTCCCTTCCCCCGACTTGCAGCTTGTTCAAGGTCACACACAGATAGCAATTGGTTTTCCCACGTTCGAGGGTCCACTCTTGAAGTTTTTTGGGGTACAATTTTAAGGTTGAGCCGTTCCGAAACAAAAACAGAGGCCCTTCTCCTTCCCTGGGAGCAAAGGGTCTTCATCATCTTCATCGTTAGGACTATCTCTGGGAGCATCTCTAGGAACTGAGGTTTTCTCCTTTTCCGTTTGGAGCAAAAGTCCTCATCTGGTTCATCTCTCCCTGTCCAAACTTCTCATGAAATTACAGCTGTGTCAGCATCTGCCTATCTCGGCGCAGGTGCTTTTGCTTACGAGTTGAACGCTCCACCCCCCATATCTTCATGAAATTACAACAGGATACTCTGATATATCATAGCTTCACAACAGAATTTCAGCTTTAAGCATCTCCTCTCTCTCTTCCCTCAGGTTTTCAGCTCTTCATAGCAATAAAAGGGTTACTCTCACCTCGGCCTTGCAGCTTTGCAGCTGGAATGTTGAATTTTTCTTATCGCAGTGGAGAGGGGGGAGAGCCGAGCCGCGCCGGCTGCCCACGGCAAGGCAGTGGGGGGGTTCCATGGCTGGAACAGGTCCATTGGCCTCAGGATGGCCGTGGCCTGGCCCGGCCTGGCCCAAGCAGGGCCTGGCCGGGCCCACTGGGCCCTGCTCGGGCCCTGCAGCCACCTGTCCCAGCGCCGGAAACGAGAGAGAGCTTGGAGGGGGAGTTTGCCTATTCTTAAATGTGGATCACAGAGGTGATCACAACTTTAAGTGGCTTAGAGAATTGTCCATATTCAAACTGGCCAGCTGATAGGTTCTATCAGTTCCCAGAGGAAACTGTAAGCACCCCTTAGCAAGGACGTCCCTTCTGGGACTATGCTTGCTAACCTATGACATCCTGTCACCACAGGGCAGAGATCAGTGCCTTCCCCTCCTCTTCCCCTCACAAACTGTAGACTGAATTGAGGTCTGACCTCAGCCTCCTCCTCCCCAGGCTGAACAGACCAAATGACCTCAGATGCTATTCATACAGCTTCCCCTCAAGGCCCTTCCTGATCCTTGTGGCCTCCTTTGGACACTCGCCAACAGCTTAATGTCTTCTTTTAAATTGTGATGCCCACAACTACATCCAGCACTCGAGGTGAGGCCGCCCCAGTGCAGAGCAGAGTGGGACAGTCCCCTCCCTTGCTCGGCTGGTGATGCTGGGCCTGATGCCCCCCAGGACACTGTTGGCCCTCCTGGCTGCCAGGGCACTGCTGACTCATATCCAGCTTGCCATCAACCAGGACCTCCAGGTCCCTTTCCGTGGCACTGCTTTCCAGGCTCTCGTTGCCCAGTCTGCCTGTACGTGCAGGGTTGTGCCATCCCAGGTGCAGAAATGGGCACTTGCCCTTGTGGAACTTCAAATGGCTGGTGATTGCCCAGCCCTCTAATTTGTTGAGGTCTCCCTGCAGGGTGTTGCTGCCTCTGAGGGAGTTGACAGCTCCTCCCAGTTTTGTATCATCTATGAACTTGCTTAGTTTTCCTTCCAATCCTGCATCCCAGTCATTTATGAAAAAGATTAAGATGGAGCACTACAGAACCCCAGTAGTGACAGGTCACCAGTCTGATGTCACCCCATCACCATCACTCTTTGTGCCTGACCCGTGAGCCAGTTGCTCACCCATCACATGATGTGTTTATCCAGCTGTGGGCTGGACATTTTGTCCAGAAGGATCCTGGGGGAGACAGTATTGAAAGCTTTACTGAAGTCCAAAAAGATTGTATCAACTGACTTCCCTTGATCGAGCAGGTGGGTTACCTTGTCATAAAAGGAAATCAGTTCTTACAAGCAGGACTTTCCTCTCATGAAGCTGTGCTGGCTGTGACTTTTCTCACGTGCACTTGTGTGCAGCTGGGGCTGTGTGAATACACATTGGTGCAAAAATTTGTGCATGATTCCTTTCTGGCATGCATAAGAGTGTGTATGTGTGTGTGTGTCCCTCCTTATGAGGGATTGCTCTACTTACAGCAGTGACACTCTCCACTGCTCTGCCAATAAGCTCCACAGAGCACCCAGAGTCTGCAGGAACTTCCTTGTAGCTGAACAACAGAACAAACCTGGCAGAGAATTATCCTCACCACAGGCAATGAAATGCAGTCTTCTCTATCTTCAGTCCTCCTTTTCCTACTGCTTCAAAGCTCACACTCTGCTGATGATGATTCCTGGACCAATTAGGCTGATTTCACACCAGTTTGGATCCCTAGTTTAATTCAGTGTAAACAATATTGGGAATGCCTAAACATGGCTTGCAGTCCTCATTCCCTGCTTCTCCAGGCCAGGACACAGCTCTCCCAAGATCTAGGGACTTCAAAAGGATGAGGTTTGCTCTATGGACAGCAGAAAGTCTAAGAAATCTTGCCCGCTTCATCCAGGCTATGCTTGAGTGAGTTTGCTTGCACTGCAGTGTCAGTGCTGTCTGGTGTGAGACACATCTCTGCCTCGTGTTCAAGCCAATGCCAAATGTGCCAGTGTAACCAATCAGCCTGGTGCTGTGTCAGGCAGAGGCTGAGACCTCGGATTCAACGTGTTCTGATCTAATGGAAATGGCATAGGGAAAAGAAAGTGCTCAATGGGTATTTGTCCTCACTTTTTATTGGGTTGTGAAGGGGAGAGGAAGATGGAGTAGAAACCATGGTCCAGCACAAAGGTTGTTCTCTGCATTCCAACTCCTGATATTCTACAGAGGAAATTATGTCCAGGACCATTACACCAATGACCCAAGTGCAGCTCCGGCCATACTGACAGGAACACTCGTCCTCAGGAGATCATGGGGTGCTATTGCTTCAGGGTCTCCCAGCTTTCTGGGCAAAGAAACATCAAGACAAGGCTTGATGGTGTCCGGAAGCAGAGCAGCCAGGGGATGTCTTCCTCAGCTCCAAGAGATTGTACTCTTAAGAGTTGCCCCTCCATGGTGCCCCAAAATTCCATTCCTCTGTGAATGGAGAAGGGTCTCCTTGTGCCCTCACCCACTTCCATAACTGAGCAACACCTTTCTGCTTTGGCATGCAGGAGTGCATACTGGGGGAAGGACCACATAGAGACCAGACTTGAATGCAGCAGAACTTTAATGAAATGAAAGAAGGCAACAAAGCCACTGCAAGCAGAGGTCAGCAGCACAGGCAGCACCAGGAGCAGCAGAGAGTCTGCGCTCCTTGGCTCTGGAATAGTTCCTGCATGATATTGGTCTACCTGTCCCACAAAGGGGAGAAACCAAATGGTCCCTACCAAGATGGCCTTTGGGGATCATTGCAGCACATAGGAACCAATGCAAACAATGAAAACAGAAAGGCAAGTTCAGTCAGCTATCCCACAAACAGCACCAAAACCTAGATCCCCTGCCCAACACCATGTTCTGAGTTCCCTGAGGTGTCTCCATGGGGCTTTCCCAGCAGCTTTAGCAGGGACGACTTCTGTTGCCACCGTAGCGCCTGGTGATGCAGGAGAGGTCAAAGCCACCAGAGTTGATGGGCACTCCGTCAGAGCTGAGGATGCTGCCAACGGCAGCGGAGGTGGAGGATCCCACCACGGTGTTCTGTGGGAAGGAGCTGAGGATGGGCCCGGGCAGGGTCACCAGCACAGCAGGCGGCTCAATGACGACAGTGGAGCTCTGGCACTGCCTGACACAGCACTCATTGCAGCTGTTGGCCAGCGGGGTGGGGCCGCAGGGCTGGCAGGGCCGGCACGGGGTGTTGCAGGACATGTCTTGGGGCTGCAGGTGCACCTGGCACAGAGAGCAGAGAGGAAACAGAGCACAACAGTAGGTGGGTGGGTGAAGAGCAGCCTGGTTACCCCATCACAAAAGAGCCAAGGCCATTGTGAGTGGGAAGCTGGAGATTGTGCCAGGAGCCCTACAAAGAGCAGCCCGACTCAGGAAGTTCTCTCCCAGGGCATAAACCAAAACGAACCACAGTCACCAGCCTCTCTCTATGCCAGCCTCCTCCCTCCTTTCCTCTCTCATGACCAGATGCTCCAAACCCCAAATAATACGAGAAAGCCAACATCAGTTGAGATGTCCACCAAGTGGAGATCTCCCTTTGGAAGAGAAAGAGAAGTGGCTTCAGACTCACCTGATTCCCAGGCAGAAGGAAGCAAGAGAAGTGGATGGGAGAGCAGAGACTTGGGCTG
>NW_024580807.1:8217-28849 GCF_017639235.1 Corvus kubaryi
GAAAACTCAGTTTATGTACTGTATGGGCCCAGACCAGGCAAGTGATGCTATCCTGATCACTCTGGTGTGGTTGTTTGAAGTGTTGTTTTCAGGAAGAAGCTGCAGTGCTCATAGAATCATATAATCATAGAATGGTTTGGGCTGCATAGAACTCCTTCATAAAGAGAAGCAGAGACAATCACTAGACAAGGTTGTTCCAAGCCCCATCCAGCCTGGCCTTGAACACTTCCAGAGATGCAGCAGCCACAGCTTCTATGAGAAGAGTTCCATTGTCTCACCGCCCTTTGAGAAAGGAATTTGTTTGTAACATCTAATCTACATCTTTCCTCTTTTAGTTTAAAACATTCCACTTTGTCCTATCAGTGTCTGACTGTGTAAAAAGTTGGCATCCATCTTTTATAGACCCCCTTCACATACTGCAAGGCCCCAATAAGGTCTTCCCAAAGCCTTCTCTTCTCCATGCAGAACAACCCCAACTCTCTCAGCCGGTCTTCAGAGAAGAGTTGCTCCAGCCCTCTGAGCATCTTTGTGGTCTCCTTCGGACCTTCGGACACACATCCTTGTGGCCTCCATGTCTTTCCTGTGCTGAAGACTCCAGGTCTGAATGCAGGTGGGGTCTCACGAGATCAGAGTAGATGAGGAGAACCACTGCCAGTCATGCCTTTCGCGATGCAGTCCAGGATGCAGTTGGCTTTCTGGGCTGCAAATGCAAACTCTTGGCTCATGTCCAGCTTTTCATCCACCAGAACTCCCAAGTCCTTCTTCACAGGTCTGCTCGCAATGAGTTCATCTCCCAGTCTGTACTCATGTCTGAGTTTGTCCTGATGCAGGTGCTGCACCTTGCATTTGGACTTCTTAAACTTCATCAGGTTTGCATGGGCCCACTTCTCAAGTTTCTCCAGGTCTCCCTGGATGGAAGTCTCCTTCTGTAGTGTCAGCTGCACTGCTCAGCTTTGTGTCATCTGCAAACATGCCAAGGGGGCACTTGATCTATTATCTCTGTCATTGAAAAAGACACTAAAAAGCATCAGTCCCAAGACAGAGCCTTGAGACATGCCCCTCTTCCCCTGCCCCCATGTGGTCATAGAGCCACAGACCAAGGCTGTGCCCATCCAGCCATTTCCATATTCACAATAGAATACCCTTCAAATCCATGTGTATTGGGTTTGCATGGCCTGGTTTTGGTAGTGGGAAGGCTACAGGGGTGGCCTCTGCAAAAAGTTCCTTGGTGTCCAGCAGAGCCAAAGGCAACTGGCTCCAGGATGGACCCACTGCTGGCCAAGGCTGAGCCCATCAGAGATAGAAGTGACACCTCGGGAATAAGATGTTTAAGAAGGAAAGAAGTTATTGCACAGGTGTAATTGCAACCAGAGAAGAGTGAGAATATGTGAGAGGAACAGCTCTGCAGACACCAAAGTCAGTGGAGAAGGAGGAGCAGGAGCTGCTCCAGACTCCAAAGCTGGGATTACTCTGCAGCTCAGGGTGAAGACCATGGTGAGGCAGCACATGGAGGGCACAGGGGTGCAGAGATGCACCTGCAGCCCCTGGAGGAGCCAACACCAGAGCAGGGGGATGCCTGAGAGGAGGTTGTGACCCCATGGGAAGCCTGTGCTGAAGCAGAGTCCTGGCAGGGACCTGTGGAGAGAGGAGCCCTTGCTGGAGCAGGTTTGCTGGAATGATTTGTGACCCTGTGAGGGTTCCTGAAGGACTGACCCCGTGGAAGAGTGACCCATGTTGTAGCAGTTTGTGGGGAACCATAGCTTGTGGGAAGGACTCATTTTGGAGAAGTTCAGGGAGAACTTCTCCCATGGGAGTGACCCTACCCTGGAGCAGGGGAAGGACTCCCACTCCTCTCCCTTAGCCCCAGCAGGAACAATCTGTGATGAATTGACCATGAGCCCCATCCTGTCTCCCTGCTCCACTGGGTGGGGGAGGAGATAGAGCTGGGAAGGAGGGAGAGGTAGGGGGAAGATATTTGGTTTTTTGGGGTTTTTTTATAAGACTTATTTTACTTCTTATTATCCTCCTCTGATTTTGTTGGTAATAAATTCAAGTAATATCCCTTAGCTGAGTCTGTTTTTCCAATGACAGTATTTAATGAGAGATCTCTTACAGTCATTATCTCAACTGATGAACCATTGTTATATTTTCTCTCCCCTGTCCACTCGTAGAGGAGAGTGATAGAGTGGCTTTGGTGGGTGCCTGGCATCCAGTCAGGGTCAACCCACTACACTGTCTCTCCAAGTTGGAGATAAGGATGTTGTGTGGGCTATGTTGAAGGTCTGACAGTAGTTTAGGTAGATTACACTGGCCAGTCTTCCCTTGCTGACTGTTTCAGTCACTCCATCATTGAAGGCCACCAGATTGCTCAGACATTACTTGCCCTAGGAGAAGCCTTGCTGGCTGCTTTGGATCATCTCCTTGTCCTGAATATGACTTACAGTTGCTTTCATGGGGATCTGCTCCATCATATCCCCAGGCATAGAGGTGAGGTTTACCAGTCTGTGATTCCCCGGGTCTTTTGTATCTCCTCTTTATCTCCTCTTTAAAAATCCAGTCTGCTGCTGAATGCCCAAGGACTCCTGTGCACAAGGATGGGCCATGTCCTTCCCTATCCCTCCCTCCTCAGATCACCCTGATGGTTATTTGTTGTTGTCTCCCCATGTGTGTGCATTGGGCTGCTGGGTTTGACCCTACCTAACTCGGCCCTCAGGAAAAATTTCTGGCTTGTTTTGACTTGTCCACTTTCTGAGCAGTCTGTGAGTACATAAAAAATGCCATGAGCTTGCCTGGGGCCTTGCGCTTCCCCACAAGGCTCCAGCCCTGTTGCGGCTGTCTCCTGGTGTCCTCAGCAGAGTTCACAGTAGGGTGTGTTCCTACACGTGTTCATGTCTTGGTGCTCTTGTGTGCAGCCAGACTTGTGAATGTACCACAGGTGCATATTTGACAGGTGTATATGAACACATGTCCTTTTGTGTCTTTCCTCACAAACAGACTGTGTTGCTCATGGCAGGAACACTCTCCACAGCTCTGTTCATGAGCTCTGCAAAGCAGCAGGAACTCAAGTGCAGCTGAAAAGTAATGGCATCAGCCTCCTAGAAATCTCTCCAAAAAGAGGCACTGTAATCAACCCGTTCCCTGAACCCTCCTCCTCCTGATCCTCCAAAGCTCGTACTCCACTGAGGATGATGCCAAACCCCAGCAAGGACTACCATTTTAGATCCTTAGTTTAGTTCAGTGTAGCAGCATTGGGACTGCCTCAGCAGTCCCCCTCTGCCTGCTTCACCGGGTCAGGACACAGCTGCTAGAGAGTTCGAAAAGATGGGGTTTGCTTTATCCTGGAGAAAGAATAAGGAATCCTACCTACTCTCCTTGTTCAGGCCATGTCCAAATGGATCTGCTTTCAGTGAATTGTTGCTGCTCCTGGGTGTGGGACACAGCCTTCCTCCATGCCAAAGCCAATGTCAAATGTGCAGCTCATTGACCTGGTGCTGTGTCAGGTTGAGATCTTGGCCTAAACAGGTACTGAATTAAAGAATCACAGTACGTGCTGTTGGTGTGCACTGGAGTGGAAGGACAGAGATACTGTGTGTTGCACAGGGGAAGCCAATAAATGGGGTAATTGGGCAGATGGGCTCCAGCAGGGGATGCCCCAGCAGTCGCTCTGTGGTACAGATGTCACCGTGTCCAGGTAGGAGTGGAGCAGAGAGAGAGTGGGGGACTCCAGTGGTGCCAGGCAGAGCAAGGAGCTGGATTGCCCCTATATTAGCAATTCATCCAGTGACAGCAGTGCAGGTCTTGTGGGGGAAAAGGTGAGGTGTGATCATCACAAGAACATGTCCGTGGCCAAAGAGGTGGAGGACTTCAGAGACTCTTCCCTAAATCTCCAGCAGGAAGAATGTGCAGGGAACTTCCCCTGTTAGTTCCTTCATGCTTCAGCCCCTGTTTTGAACTTAGCTTTGCCTTCATCAGCCCCTTCCCTGCATTCAGGGAACTGTAAACATCTGCGATGTCCCAGCCTTTTAATCACTTGCTTAAGCTGAGGGTGGAAGTTGAAAGAGAAATTTTGGAGTATCACAGAAAAAAATCCCTAGATGTCTGTGTTAATAGTGAAGCCAGCTGTTCTTCACAGACGCTCAGAGATTAATGCCACAACTGTGTCGTGGAAAGGAAGAAGAATGTTGCACACTAGTAGGCCCAACTTTCTGTAGAGACACTGTGCCATGCTGTCATCAGTCCTGTTAACCATCTTCTATAAACAGTGAAGGGATGGCTAAAAAGCAGAAATTTCCAACAGGTATGCACAGGGTACAGACATTCATTAGAACTGTATCCTGCAGAACTTGGCTTATGCAGTCCCAATCAACCTTATTGTAAAGAGAGATGTGTTCAGTGCCCTGATACCTCTGTCACCCTGACTGACTGTTGGTCAAACAGGCAAGAGGAGGCGATGTCATCAAAGGACTTCAGAACCTCACTTTCTGGAAGAAAAGGACATCTGTCTGCATTCCAGACTCTCAGATGGGGAAAGGGCAATTTACACAATTTCCACTGTGGATGGATGGATGGATGGATGGATGGATGGATGGATGGATGGATGGATTCTGTTTATCCAGCCCTTACTGACTGAGGCTTCTGATGTGCTTTTGATCAAAACAGTGCCCAAGAGCATCAGACTGAGCAAGAGGGATGTTTGCGAACAAAACTTGTCAGCCACAGACAGCTCGCAGATACTGCTGAGTGTGTCCCCTTGTTACCCCCACAACTCAAGGGGACCAGAATGACTTTGCACAGAACTTTTCTGGAGCAGTGCTGGTCCTGACACAGCAGGGCCTTCGAGGCCCTGAGCCTGAGCAAAGCTGCTCCATCTGTGCTTGGGAGTGACAAGGTACCACCAAGAAGTGAAGGGTCTGTGGGCATTGGTTACTGTCCATGGACTGCCCTGGCCCATGAGGGTTCACGGGGACTCCAGTGTGAGACCCAGTGTGGTTAATCCCAGTACTAACTTGTGAATGATGCCAGCCCTACACGCCTGCCAAAACCTGGACCCTGCCATGGGCCTTAGGTGTTGTGGTAGGGCTTCAAGGAGGAACAGATCCCAGCTGCCCATGGTCATTTGTGCTGGCCATGGTCTGAGACTGGGCAATGGAGAGGAGGAGAAGATGGAGATGAGGCCATGGGCCAGCCCTGAGGCCATTCCACAGAACCACACTTCTGACATCCTTTGGGAACATTTTCTGTCTACCCCAGCACAGCACTGACCAGAGAAAGAAGTGATGCATTCCCATGATCCTGCAGGGTGGTTTGTCTTCAGGACCTCTGACAGAATTCTAGTTGTCACTTGAGGACAGCAGAGGTTTTGCAGGAGGTGTTGGGGGTGTATCTGGGCAGAGACACTGAACGGCAAGGGCTGATTGCCCTCAGGGAGCTGGGGATGTTTTGCATCCTGCCCCAGGACTGTACCCCAAGGAGGACCCTCTGCAGTGTAACCCAACCTCACATTTTTCTGGATGAAGGATCTCACTACATTGTCACCTTATCCCCTCCCAGCATCAACACCATTCTCTCCCAGCAGCTTGCAAGGGCATATGTGGAGGGAAGGACCACCTGGAGACCACGCCTGAGATGCAAAAATCTTTATTGAATTTAAAGAGGAAATCAAAGTTGTTAGAAGCACAGATGCTCAATGCAGGGATCTGGAGGGACAAGCAAGACACTTCACCTCTTGGCCATGGTGAAGTCCATGCAGGGCATCCGTTTGCTTGCCTGTAGAGTGCAGGCTGGCTTAGAGGAGCCTTGCAGCCCAGGGGAGCAGAAGGACACAATGGAAATAGAGAAAAGGAGATATGTAGGCAAGACATAGGCCGTGCTTTCAAAGTGCCTGAGCTGGGCCCTTCCTGCCAGCATTTCCAGGAGGAACTAAAGATGGTCAGTTCCTCTGAAAGAAATGACCTGAAGATTCTTCCTTTGTCCAGCACCATGCCTGGAGATCTGGGGGACACCTCCCAAGACCTGTATATGCCCAGCACCATTAGCAGGGGAGGCCTCTCCTTCCACCGTAGCGCCTGGTGATGCAGGAGAGGTCAAAGCCACCAGAGTTGATGGGAACTCCTTCAGAGCTGAGGATGCTGCCAACAGCAGCAGAGGTGGAGGATCCCACCACGGTGTTCTGTGGGAAGGAGCTGAGGATGGGCCCGGGCAGGGTCACCAGCACAGCAGGCGGTTCAATGACGACAGTGGAGTCCTGGCACTGCCGGACACAGCACTCATTGCAGCTGTTGGCCAGCGGGGTGGGGCCGCAGGGCTGGCAGGGCCGGCATGGGGTGTTGCAGGACATGTCTTGGGGCTGCAGGTGCACCTGGCAGAGACAGCAGAGAGGAAGCAGAGCACAACAGTGGGTGGGTGAAGAGCAGCCTGGTTACCCCATCACAAAAGAGCCAAGGCCATTGTGAGTGGGAAGCTGGAGATTGTGCCAGGAGCCCTACAAAGAGCAGCCTGACTCAGGAAGTTCTCTCCCAGGGCATAAACCAAAACGAACCACAGTCACCAGCCTCTCTCTATGCCAGCCTCCTCCCTCCTTTCCTCTCTCATGACCAGATGCTCCAAACCCCAAATACGAGAAAGCCAACATCAGTTGAGATGTCCACCAAGTGGAGATCTCCCTTTGGAAGAGAAAGAGAAGTGGCTTCAGACTCACCTGATTCCCAAGCAGAAGGAAGCAAGAGAAGTGGATGGGAGAGCAGAGACTTGGGCTGCCTTTTATACCTGCCCTTCACTGCCACAGGACCAGGGACAGCCTTTGCAGAGGTAACAATTTCCTGGCAAGCTCATCTTGAATGCAAACCAGCACACCTAATGATACGGGCTGTGCTTTCATTTCCTGCACTGCTGCCTTTTCATTTCCAGGTTTGTTCCATGCCCGTTTCCCAATGAAGGCTTCTTCTGATCCCTGGGATTAAAGGCCCTGGGATTTCTGAGGCAGGAATGCAGCAGTGCAGGCAGAAAACTCAGTTTATGTACTGTATGGGCCCAGACCAGGCAAGTGATGTAACAGTCTGTATAACTGGTGGGGTTGTTTGTGTTCCAGCAATTCTCAGCTGGGTGCCCAAGGGCTCCTGTGCATGAGGATATGTCCTATCCTTCTCTTTCCCTCCCTATGGTCACTTCTTCCCTCCCTGTGTCCACGGACTGTGCAAGTAATTTTGGCCCCAACCTGCCTAACTCTGCTATCAGGGAAAAATTCTAGCTTGTTTTAACCTATCCCCTCTTTGTGCAGCAGTAAAAATGTCATGGGCTTGTCTGGCTCCTTGTCCTTCCTCACAATGCTCCAACCCTGATGCAGTTGTCTCCAGGTGTCCTCAGCAGAGTCCACAGTGTGTTTTGTTCTTACAACCTTGACTTCTACAGGGTAAGAGAGGGGGGCCCATGCAATCCTCATGAAGCTCAAGAAGGCCAAGTGTAAGGTCCTGAATATGGGTTGGGTCACTCCCAAGGATGGACACAGACTGGGTACTGAGTAGACTGAGGTCAGCCCAGCCAAGAAGAACTTGGGTGTACTGGTGAATGAGAGGCTGGACATGACCTGCAATGTGCACATGCAGCCCTGGAAGCCAATTGTATCCCAGAATTGTATTGCATCCAAAGAAGAGTGACTACCAGGTCTAGGGAGATGGTTCTCCCCCACTACTCTGCTCTTGTGAGACCCCAGCTGGAGTGCTGTGTCCAGTTCTGGGGCCCCCAACATAAGAGGGATGTGAAGGTGCTGAAGCCAGAGGAGGCCACGAAGATGCTCAGAGGGCTGCAGCCCCTCTGCTATGGAAAAAGGGCTGGGAGAGATGGATGTGTTTAGCCTGGAGATGGTCCTGGGGATACCTTAAATCACATTCCAGGGCCCAAAGAGGATCCAAGAGAGATGAAGAGGGACTTTTTACAAGGGCATGGAGTGACAAGACAAGGGGAATGGCTTCCCACTGAAACAGGATTGATTCATACCAGTTACTAAGAAAAAATTCTTTCCTCTGAGGGTGGTGAGGCCATGGCACAGGTTGTCCAGAAAAGCTCTGGCTGCCCCATCCCTGGAAGTGAGGGCTGTGCTGCTGTGAAGCACATACTCTTGCAACTTTTACAGTTGCTTCTAAATCCAGGGATTTTGACAATGAAAACTGTTCAAGAAACCTGACTTGGGGCAGATCTATTGGAGGCTACACCATAAACAAGCCAAACCATCCTTGTCAATGCCCTCTGCTTAAAATAACACTGGGATTCTCAGAGCAAATAGCCTACCAGCTCTTCTTCCTGTTCCTACTCTCTGTGGACCTCCACTGATGGCCACAGCTGGAGGCCTTTGGTAGGAGGCACAACTGCTCTTATGGTTTTGCCATTGTGGTCACAGTAGCCCAAGATGGGAAGGGCCCTTCCTTACCCTGCATCAGCAAGTGGAAAACAGCCATCAGCCAGACTCTGGACAAGATTCTTCCTGCACTCATCCACTGCCAGAGAGTTGTACCACTCCTTTTCATAGCTCTCCTTCTTTTCAGGGAAACCACCCGTGCTGGAGGGAGCTCCTGTGTTCCCAAGTCCATGCCAGTTTCTCTGTCCAACAGCTGGTAATGATCTCAGTGATCAAGAGATCTCAGTGATCTCCTTTCCTCCCATGAGCTAAAGGAGGGGTTCTGGGGACCTATTTTCAGGCAATCCTACTACAGCACTGCTTATGGAAACTCAGCTCAAGGGTGCTGAGTTTCCAGATGGATCCCACCCTTTGAATTGGAGTCTGTTGCTCATGAAGTATCATCCCCTTTGCCTGAGAAATCTCAGGGTACTCATTTGTTTTCCTGCTGCTGTTCCTCTCTCAGATAGCCTGCATCTCCCAAGTGACCTGGGTCTGCTCTGACAGCCCTGTGTGAGGCTTTGCATGCCCCTGTTTATCTCAGAGGGCTTCAAGCAGTGTTGACGAGGAATTCACAGCAGCTCTCAGTGTCCTGCACTCTGCTGTGTCTTGGATTTCTTGGACATGTCAGGTCATGCTTTTTGTTGCTTTCCAGGACTGTAGTGGGCTTCAACACTCCAAATACACAATTCTCTCTGAAATGCATCATTCCTAGGCAGAAATGACAAGCAGTGATGTCTGTCTGAGGATAAATTCAGTCTTGGGCTCTTTCTGCTGTCCCAGCCATTTTCCCAAATGCCACTGAAAAAGAGCACAGCCGACAAAGGGTGGGAATCAGCCTGTCCTTGGGCAAAGGTGCCTGGGCCTGGATACAGGTCTAAGTGCCAAGTGCCCAGGTGGATGCAGGAGGTTTGTAAATCTCCTCCAGAAGTGCCATTGCTTCTAGAAGGGAGGAGTAGATGTTCAGTTCAGACTCAATCATCTTCGTCAGAGAGCTCTACGCTCAGGTGAAATTAATTCCACACTCTCCATAAAGGTGTGTATACCATGCTGATGCCTCCTCATTATGAAGTGGCTACATGGACTATCTTCACTGTCAGTGTGCAAAAAGAAAAGCTTTGAGAATGTGATTAATCTGTTCTGAAATGAAAATTGGGAGGGGAAAAGCAAGTGCTGTTTGGAAGCACTAATACCCTCCCAATGAGTATAAAGAGAGACTTGCTTCCCAGCCAGCCTTCCACAGCTCTGCACTTTGAGTGCTTTGCCAATCACATTAAAGTTTTTCCACAACAAAGCCCAAAATGGGTGGAATAATGTACTGCTAAAAATGATGTGGAGTTTTAGATGTGGAAATGCCCAGACACATCTAGTATGAAACACACCACTTTGCATAATTTTAATTAAAAATAAGAGAGTAGATTCAGATACTAAGGCAAGGAAGGAAGAGGAATTATGCAAATTTTGTTTGCATTCTTATGCTAGGAATAATGGCTATAGGTAGAGATATAAGACATTGCCAAATTTTATCCTGAATTAGGGTATGATTTGATGAAATAGCTACAAGAATGTGGCACAGATACGTCCACAAAACATCAGGCTAAATGGAGCAACATGTCTGTTTCCTAAAGCAATGTTTCCTGAAGTTGCTGGGATTTCTTTAGGAGGTTCAGACGAACCCTGACAGAATGAAGCACTTGGCAAACTGGGGTAGAAACCTGTGGGAGTACCACTCCTCCAGCTCTGTTACAGAGCCATTTATGGATGGGGTTTGTGACCCTTTCCAAGCACAGCACTTTAGAGGACTAGGAGGCATTCTGAATTCACCAGGAATGAACAGAGGGTGGTGGGAGCAGCAGAACTGAGGCTCAGCCCAGCCAGAGATGGCTGTAAGTTGATATGAGCTCATTGGGGAACTGGTGGCTTCTCACTGCCTGCGATGCCCACACAGACCTCCATATCAGTGGGGATTTTCTGCAGGGCAGAAGTCATGGGAGGGAGGGGATGAATCTGTTTGTTCAACTTTGAAAATTCACTTCACTTCTTCTGGAAAGCCCGTCCCAGAGCGAGCTTCACCTCTTTGTTTCTGAGTGTGTAAATGAAGGGGTTTAAGAAAGGAGTTACCACTGTGTTAAAGGTATTCACAATTTTGTTCAGATCCAGGGAGTTCTGGGCCGATGGCTTGACATAAAGGAACATGGTGGAGCCGTACCAGATTGTGACAACACTGAGATGGGCAGAGCAGGTGGAAAAGGCCTTTTTCCGGCCATGGACTGACTGAATCCTCAGGATGGAGGAGATGATGTACATGTAGGAGACCAGGATGACCACACAGGAGGACACCACAACAATTATGGAGATGAGGAAGGTTGCCAGCTCCACAGGCCATGTATCACTGCAGGAGAGGGCAAGGCAGGAATCTATATCACAGAGAAAATGATTGATGACCTCTGGCCCACAGAAAGTCAGCCTGGATGTCAGAAAGGCCAGCAGGGAGATGGACAAAAAGCCTCCCAGCCAGGAGCTGAGTGCCAGCCGAAGAGAGAGGACACTGTTCATGAGGGAGTTGTACCTCAGGGGGTAGCATATGGCTAAGTAGCGGTCATAGGCCATGACAGACAGGAGAAAACACTCAGTGGAGCCTAGAGAGAGAAGAAAGAACAACTGGAGGATGCAGACACTGAAGGAGATGGTCTGGCTAGTCCCCAGCATGACCCCTATGGCTTTGGGAACAACACCTGTAGTGTACCAGATCTCCAGAAAGGAGAGATTACAGAGGAAAAGGTACATTGGGGTGTGTAGGTTGCTGCTTTTCCACACAAGGGCTATGATGGATGCATTGCCTATTACTGTCAGGGTGTACATCAGTGCAAACACTACCACAAGGGAAACTCGGGATTGCCATGTGCCTGGGAAGCCAAGAAGGATGAATTCTTCCACACTTGTCCCATTTGCCATGTCCTTCCAAATGTTGAGGTCCATCTGCAGAGAAAGAAAAGCTTCTGTGAGAGTTTGCATGCCTGTGCTGGTCCTTCAGATGCTACAAGTAGCGAAAAAAAATCACCATCCCTGAAAATGCAGTTGGTTCACAACATGGGAAAATGGCATTAATCCTAAATTAAAATTGTCTGAGAAATCCTTCCCGGATAAAACATGTTTAGACAACTAGATCTAACCCTGAAAATCAGGCCAAACCCAACAAATGAATATTTGGAGAATTATTTATCAGATTATGCACCTCCTTTAAAAATGGGGAATGTAGTCACTTCTGTGAGATGAAAATCCCACTTAGGAAACTATGGACAACAGGCTGAGGCACTCCAGCTATGGGAAAAGCTGTTAGAAATACGAAGGGAATAACATAACCTGTACTCTCCAAGGCAGGCAATACTGAGGTGTGATATCAGCAAATGCAACTGAGGAATACAAATACTGTCAGGTTAATGTGGCACTGCAAGAGATTTTTCCCACCTCTTCTAGGTCAGCTTATTACAAGGGATTGAGACTGAGCTGCAGCTCACAGGGAAGCAGGTTAGTATGTCACTACTCAAGGTCTCCTATATTTGCTTTCTTTCAAGTCTCAGAACAGGAAGCTTTTGCAAATACCTCCATTTCCTGCATTGATGTCTGCTTCTCAGCATAGCTACTAGGAGTACGATTCACCTCTTTGCAATTTTGCCTTCTCAGAGTCAGGGGAAGGATTTCTGCTGACCAAGCTGAAATATCTACTGTGAAATACTCCTATCTCAGCTCCTCAGCTTACCCCCCTTCTTTCTTCACAGATAGAGAAAAAGCATGAGGGCGACATGGCTCATTTTGTCTTATATACATGGCCAAAAGCCCTCTAGAAGTGCCAGGTTGTTTCTGAGGTCTAAGGCAGGAATCTAGTGAGCACTTTAGATGGATGTCAGACATCCCAACTTAGGCAGAGATATTTAGCCTCAGTGACTGAAGGCAAAATCCTCTGAGTTCTATCCTATTAAAGGTAGCTGTGCTGAACTGTTCCTGTAGGCAAGGGAGGATTCTTGATCAGTTCTCTAAGGAGAACATATCTTCAGGTGGATGTGGAAGACAGATGGACTAAATCACCATCTGAATCATCTCTTTTTTTCCTATCTTCCTCCACAGCAATATATACCAGAAAATTCATGTACTTAAAGAGTAAAGAAATCTCCCTTAAATAAGCTCTCCTTAAACATGCAAGGCATCGGAAGTCTGTGCTATATGTCTTGGGCAGGCTTCACTCACCAGATTTGCCAGTGGAAATGATCCAAATGACATTTTTTCATGCACCATCTTCCCGAGGAAGCCATGGTCCCCTTGGCTAATGGAGAACATTAGAAAGAGGTAGATTTTTGGGGGGGGAACTCTGGATTCAGATGAAGGTGTGTGGATGAGCAGCTCTCCCCTTGCCGACTCACTTCAAGCTGATGGCAACTGCCTGACCTTGTTTCCTCTCCATCCAGTAGGATCTGACAGCTTGCAGCCCTGATCTTTTCCCTCTCGAAGCCACGGCTGTAATTCCACTAAAGGGAGCTTTGTGTGCACGCACACAAAGTGTAAACTCTCTTCAGTTTAGCTTCATATAGCAAGATCATACACCAGAGAGTCGCCAGCATCATTAGCATAAGAACATCCCTACACCCACCTCATTAACACAATGAAGCTCCAGCTGGCCACACCTGGGAGACTGTTTTCTGTTTTCCCTCTGGTGTGCCTCAGGGAGTTTGACCTCTGGGAGGTCTTATGGGCTTGTCAGAGATGGATAGTACTCTCTCTTCACACAGGGCAATTAAAGAGCAGCAATGCAATTCCCTAAGTGGCTGCTAGGCTGGGTGTTTGCCTCCTGCCTGCAGCTGTGGTATGAGAACCTTGTCAGGAACTCAGCTGACATGGAGATGTCTGAAATAGTCATGTTCCAAGTATTTGGTGCTGGATACCAAGATGGCTGTGAAACCTCCAAGGTGGGGAGTAACTAAAGGCAACTATGGGCACATGAATACAGATACTGTAAGGTAAGGAGTTCACCTACCTCATTTCAGAGCCTCTTAATGCAGTTAAGGCCTCTGTCTTCAGGCTTAGCTGAAGAACTAAGTAAAGATCTAAGTTCAAAATCAGACGAGATGAGACATTAGTAGAGGAAAATTGATTTCCCCTGACTCCAGAGAAGGTGTCTCCAATTGAAGTACTCATCTTTGCTCCATTTATCATCAGCTGAGAGAAACAGGCACTCTCAAGCCTTAGTTCTACTCTTATAAAAAAAGCTATCTCTCACAGATCAGGCAATCCAGGCCTGACAAACACCTATTTTTCTTCTGTTGACACTCAAGATAAACTAGAGAGCTGGCTTAGACCACACACATACAAAAATACACACACTTCTCGTCCTCTAGGCACCTTGAGTTAGATTCACCTCCAGAGAGTCTGTCTGCACTGTCCAGGATCACCACACAGGTGTTGGACTTGACAGACATTTTCTGCAAGTCCTGTGTCCCAGGCTTCAGTGTGGTTGAGAGAAAACTGACCTGTACTTGGTGTGAGGCTGACATGCAGCTAATGGGAGTAAAGTTCTCAGCTTGAGCCTGTTTTCTGGCCATGAAACCATCTCCCCACTATCTAGCTGTCCTATCCTATGGACATGGATGTGGGGTTTAGCTATGGGATGGAGGTGTTGGAGCCTGTGTGTTCACTTGTGATCACTTAATGAGGCAAGCGATAAGCACGTGACCAGGTATGCAGGCCCTGCTGTGAGCTCCCTCCCTAGCTGGGGAGTTCAGAGGCCGCCACTGGTCAGCTGCAGGATCTGTGTCTCCAGAAAGATGGTTTGTGCCATTTCCTGTGCACGTCTGCTTTGGGATGGGATAAGTCCCCTGGGTGACCTGATGTCCCATCACTGACTGTGGAAAGAGTCCACAGAGTCTGTTAAATCTGGTCCTGAAGATGGGTTGTGTTCCCCATCTGCAGGATGTGCTCTGAGACCAAGGAGTCATATCTGAGCAGAAATGTTGGAAGGCTGAGCCTGATCCCTGCTGTCTGTGGAGAAGTCAGGGATGTCTTCCTTAGCTCCAGTGGACAGTGCCTGAAAGGGCCCCACTGCTGTGTATCCCACCCTCCCCTTCCTCTGGGAATAATCAATGATCCATTGTGTCCCCACCTTTTCCTCCACCACCCATAGCAATGCCTTTTGGTTTCAGCAACTCGAGACAAGGACACCAAAAAAGGATTACATGGAGGCTGAGGGTGAGATGCAGGAAGTTTTATTGTCATTGAAGTGGGAAATGAGTTCCCTTATAGAGGAGGCTGCTGGTGGTGGTGGGAGACCACATGCAACTGCCGGTAGTCTCTGCCCATCACCGATACTGGAGATCCCACGGGGCATCCATCTGCCTGCCCCACAGTGGGCAGCAGTTAGCAGATCCCCCAGAGAGGCTTACAGTCCAAAAGTATGGAAGACAAGAGAGAGGTGGGAGAGAGACTATGACAGGGAAGTCAAACACTGGCCATGGTTTCAGAGAACCCCACCTGCCCTCCTTTGGAAGGGCAGCATTGGTTGCTCAGCATCTCTGAATTCAATGGCCAGGAGCTCTGTCCTCAGTCCAGCATCAGCTTCTGGATTCCTGGGGGTCCTTGTGAGGGCTGCACCAGTGGCTTTAGCATGGAGGACACCTTCTGCCACCATAGCGGTTGGTGATGCAGGAGAGGTCAAAGCCGCCAGAGTTGATGGGCACTCCGCCAGAGCTGAGGATGCTGCCAACAGCAGCAGAGGTGGAGGATCCCACCACGGTGTTCTGTGGGAAGGAGCTGAGGATGGGCCCGGGCAGAGTCACCACCACAGGAGAGGGTTCGATGACGACGGTGGAGTCCTGGCACTGCCGGACACAGGGCTCATTGCAGCTGTTGGCCAGCGGGGTGGGGCCACAGGGCTGGCAGGGCCGGCACGGGGTGTAGCAGGACATGTCTTGGGGCTGGAGATGCACCTGAGAGAGAGGGCAAGGAGGAAGCAGAGCACAGGCATATGTGAGGAGGCATCGGCTGTGAGTCCATCATCCCACTGCAAGAATTTCAATGGTACCTGCTACGCCAGAAGGGAGAAACTAGGCAGTGAGAGAAAGGGGTTTTCAGCCTCATCCTGACACAGTACTGCAAAGTTTCACCTTATTTCTTCAATAAAGAGCTCCCTCAGCCAAATCCTTGACACTCTCTAAGTCAGACCTTAGCTCTTCTCTGACCCCTCAGCACCAGCAGCACTAAGACCTCTCACAGGCTATAGGAACACGTATCTGCTTCACCAGAAAAGGACAGAGGAAAAGAGCTTCAGACTCACCTGGATCCCAAGGAGAAGGAGGCAGGAGAAGTGGATGAGAGAGCATGAAGTTGGGCTGCCTTTTATGGTGGCTCTGAGTTGCTCCAGGCCCAGAGGTGGCTTCTATGAAAGCGGTAATTTCCTAAGGTCCTCATAATGTATGGAAAACATGCCAGCTAATGACATGGGCTGGGTGCTTGTTTTCCGTGTTGCCACCTTTTCATTTCCTAGCTTATGTCATACACATTGCTTCATGGAGGCTTCTTCTAAGTGCTGGGATTGAGATGCCTCAGGATTTCCAGGGCAGGAATGTGTCAGTGTCTGCAGAATCCTCAGCTCAAGTGCTGGGTGGGTGCAGTGCAGGGAAATGAGGTTGGCCTGGAGCTCACTGGTGGTGTTGTCTGTGGTCTTGTTGACAGGAAGGGGCCCAGCTGCTCCCAGCACTTCAGCCCTTGACTGGTCACCCAAGGATATGCCATGATACCACTGCAAAATTATATGCCATGTTTCTTTCCTCCATGCCTCCCAACTTGCTCCAATGTTCACTTTTGCTCAGAATCTCAGGCATTTGGGCTGAACTGTTGTGTTTCATTCTCTTGCTCCTAAATCTCCCCTTACGCCTTTCCAATATCTCCAAGGAGGGAGAATCCTCAGGTAATCTGGGCAATATGAGCCAGTGCTTGGTCACCCTCAACAATAAGGCCTTTCCTATGTTTCAGACAGAGCTTCCAGTGTTCCTGCCTGTGCTCATTGCCTGTGGTCCTGTCACAGGACCTCAGAGAAGCCCCTGGCTCTGTTTGCCTTGCACCCTCTGGATTTGGGTTCCATGGAAGGGTTTTGCTTGTGGGGCAGCCAACACTAGATGGCTTTAAGACTGATCCACCGCTGGCCAAGGCTGAGCTTATCAGTGATGGTGGAAGCAGCTCTGGAGTAACATGTTTAGGAAGGGAGGAAACACCTACTGAGGAACAGCAGACAAAAGAGAGCTAAGATGTGAGAGAAACAACCCTGCAGACACCAAGCTCAGTGAAGGGGGGTAGATGCATATTCATCACCAGTCCTGAGGAAGCGCGAGCCTTAGGGAGCCAGTTGTTGAGGGAAGTGCCTAGAAATACATCCTTGGTGTAGAACTCTACTGAGAAACAGCAAGAGATCTTTTCCATCTCAGACCTCTGCCTTAGGGGATAATTCTGCCCCAGAAGTATCTGTTGATTATTGCCCTAATCTGTTTTACAGATGTGCAGGAGGGCCAGATCTGGACAGGAGTGGCAGGGCCAGAGCTGGTGCTGGGGCTCAGGGCAAGGCCAGACTCAAGAGAGGCCCATGTAAAGGGTCCATCCTGTGACTGCCGTGGGTGGTGAAGGGGTCTGGCTATGTCAGAAGAACAAGAATAGCTCAGGCCGGACCCAGGCACTGAGAGGGCAGAGCTGGGACAGGCCTGTGCTAGGCCTGGGCTCTCACAGAGGCCCTGGCAGGGACCAAGGTGGAGCTGAGCGCATGGATGAATTTGGTCTAGGTGGGCTTGGTCCTCATACTCCCTGTCCCAGGGTTACCTGTTAACTCTGCTCTGACTCCCACACACCCTGTGTGGGGTAGAAGCGCACTTGTGGCTGGGTTGTGATGCCTGTGGGGCCGTAGAGTTCCTGGGCCTCCAGAAAGCTGCTCTGTCCTGGGGCAAGACAAGGCAGAACAAAGCCCTGTTTGTGTTTTGCCACCATTCCCTGTCCCGGGGCTGGCTTCACCTGATGGGTGTTGGGTTCACAGGGAAAGGGGACTCCAGTGTGGGGCCTGCTGTAGCTGATCCCAGTGCTGCCCAGGAACACCTCAGCCCTACAGAAGGAGCACCAGGTGAGCCAGGTCAGACGCTGTGCTGCAGGGGGAGAGGGCTGCATGGGGAAGTTGTATCTGCTGCCCATGACCAGGCACACTGACCATGGCCCCTGGATCAGGTGATGGAAGAGAGGGACAGTGGAGTAGGGAATTTAGGCCATTCCAAGGCTATTAACCCATTCCCAATTCCTGCCATTCTTTGGCTTGTGAGCCTTCTTGCACAGCACAGCTTCACACAAAGCAAGAGGAGCACTCTTCCCCAAGAACTTGTGGAAATGCTGACCTCCTCAGGCTTCTCACATGCCTGCAGTTCTCTTCTAGAGAACAGCAATCTTCAGGATTCCTGATTGTATGATGTGCTTCAGGTCCAAGAGGTATTTCTGAAAGGAGACGCAGCCAGGCAAGGACTGACAGCGATTGGCAGTGGAATAACTAGGGATGTCTTCCTTCATGGATGAAAGGCTGGATACGAGCTGTAAATGTGCTCTTGCAGCCCAGAAAACCAACTGTTTCCTGATTCTGACCCTCTACACTGAGACCCCATCTCAAATACTGCCTCCAGCTCTGGAGTCCTCAGCAGAGGGAAGACATGGACCATTTGAAACAAACCCAGAGGAGCTCACAAAAATGATCTGAGGACCGGAGCACTTCTCTTATAAGGACAGGCTGAGACAATTGGGCTCGTTCAGCCTGGAGA
Organism: Corvus kubaryi; assembly: GCF_017639235.1. Classification (NCBI taxonomy): domain Eukaryota; kingdom Metazoa; phylum Chordata; class Aves; order Passeriformes; family Corvidae; genus Corvus; species Corvus kubaryi. Next base: position 26,434 of record NW_024580807.1, read on the forward strand.
AGAGAAGGCTTTGAGGAGACTTTGTTGCAGCCTTTCAGTATGTAAAGGGGGCTTAAAAGAAATATTTTAGCAGGGTGCGTTGTGATAGGGCAGGGGAAACAGTTTTAAACTAGAAGATGGTAGATTCAGGTAGCTATGAAGAAATTTTTTACAAAGAGGGTGATAATACAGAGGAATATGTTGCCCGGAGAGACAATAGATCCCTGTACGCATTCTAGGTCAGGTTGGGTGGGGCTTTGAACAATCTGGTCTAGTGGAAGGTGTCACTACTCATTGTAGGAAGATTGGACCAGGAGAAATTTAGAAGACCCTTCCAGCCTAAAATTCTATGAAATTCTGAGATGCCTCAGTGCCTGGAAGCAGTTCTGGAAAGAAGTTTCATTGCAATTTGTCCCACGCCCCAGTGCCACTAGGAATGATGAAGGGCTCCCCTTGTGCCTGTCAACCAATGGCTTTTCTGCTCAGCACTCAGTGCACAGATGAAAGACAACTAAAGGACACAGGCAGCGAGTTTTTAATGTGTCCGAAGGTGAAAATGAGGTCACTCTAGGCAGAGGCTCCAAGTATGAAGAGGAGCAGAAACAGCTGAGAATCTCTTCCCTTTTCCTGTGGCAGAGTTCCCACAGGGAATCTGTTGACCTGTCCAGCAAAAGGAGACAGTCCAGCATGCCCCTGCATGCTGGTCTCTGGGGTCCTCACAGCAGGTTTTGAAGGAATCACAAGAAAACAAAGGCTAGAGTGAGAAAGGGTGAGAGTGAAAGGAGAGGTAGACATTGGCCAAGTTTTCAGAGAACGCAGTAACAACTTGCTCAGGTTGATCCCTTCAAGTTTACCCTGGCAAGGCGAACCAGCAATGATCAGCTGCTTTTAAAACAATGACAAAAAGGTTGATCCTCTGTCCAGCTTCATATTCTGAGTTCCTCGGTATTCTTATCTGAGGCCATTGACAGCAGATTTAGCAGAGGTGACATTTACTGTCACCATAGCGGCTGGTGATGCAGGAGATGTCAAAGCCCCCGGAGCTGATGGGAACTCCTTCAGAGCTGAGGATGCTGCCAACAGCAGCGGAGGTGGAGGATCCCACCACGGTGTTCTGTGGGAAGGAGCTGAGGATGGGCCCGGGCAGGGTCACCAGCACAGCAGGCGGCTCAATGACGATGGTGGAGCTCTGGCACTGCCTGACACAGCACTCATTGCAGCTGTTGGCCAGCGGGCAGGGGCCGCAGGGCTGGCAGGGCTGGCACTTCTCTGTGCAGGACATGTCATGGGGCATGAGGGTAACCTGAAGAGAGGGCACGGAAGAAGCAAAATATAAGGATATATGAGGAGCAGCCTGTCACTACATCAGGAGTCAAAGAACATGCAGGGCCAGGAGGCAGAGGCTCTGCAGAGATGTATGAGGGCTGGTTGGCCTCATCCTGTCAGGGCCCAAAAAGAGCCACCAGCTCCTACGCAGCTACTGCCCAGGCCCCGAGTCCAGATGCCACTTGATCACCATCCCAGCCTCCCTCCATTTTGAACCTTCTTCCGACTTCTCTCTCCCATGACAAACAGCCCCAAGAGCCGTCGTAGAATAGAGCAGGAATCAGCTGAGAGGTCCATTGAGGTGAGACAGCTCCGGGAAGTGGCTCCATCTCCTGGGCCGGGGCGCTGCTGCTGCCTCAGGCTGCAGCTGGTTCTGTGCAGGCTGATTCTCGCCGGGATGTCCTTGCTGGAGGAGGGGGAGAGTCCATTTGCCAAGACACCAAGCTGTGCCCGTGCAGAGCCCCTGAGTGCTCTGAGCCCGGGCGAGAGCCAGAGCGGCACCGGCGCAGGGCTCAGCCCCGGGGCGGAGCTGGAGGCTATGGAGAGAAGAGAAAAAGAGGCGGCACGGCCAGAGCACAGGGCCGAGGCTGGCGGGAGCAGCGGTGCTCGGGCGGCGGAGCGGCGGGATGCGGCGGTGTCGGGGCGCGGGGCTGGCGGCGCTGGCCGCGGTGCTGCTCGGTGCGCGGGCGTGGGGCTGGGGCGACCCGGCAGGTCCCTGTAAACTACTGTCCCCTTTGGCTTCTTCACGGGCCTCTGTCCCATAACCATACTCGTCTCCATCCCTTCGTCTGCACTATTCCATATTGCGTCAGAAAACTCATCTCTCTCCTCTTTGTCCAACCATTCCTGTACCTTCCTTTCCTCTGTGTCTTTTTGTATATCTTATGTAGTCATTATTATTATTAATGGACATTTCCGTTCCTGCACATATTGACATCCTCTGCAAACTATTTTCATCATAATCTCTGTACGTTCCTGACTGCTTCTGTGGGATTTTGTTCTGGGCAGGGCTGGGTAGAAAGTAGGAGTTGAGGGGTTTTTTTCTCCTCGGCAGTGGCTGCGGTCAGAGCCCAGGTCCAGCAGGAGCCACGGCTGGAGACCACCGAGGGCA
>NW_024580808.1:0-1587 GCF_017639235.1 Corvus kubaryi
TTCCCTGGGAAAGGGAGCTGGGGCTGGGATCTTGGGAAGGAATTCCCGGCTGCGCTGGAATTCCCAGGGAATCTCTGGCTGCCCCTGGATCCCTGGAATGTCCTAGGCCGGGCTGGACGGAGCACGGAGCAGTGGTGGGAAAACCCATCCCGAGGCCTCCCGAGGCGGGAATGAGGGACGGCAGCTCCGCGAGGCTCCGGCTGCACTCCCGGAGCGGCTTTTTCGGGATCTACCAGCCCCGAGAACCTCCAGCACCGACGCAAGGAATCCAAAGCAATTCCGGAATCTCCAGAGTCGGATGAGATCCATCGGCACCAAATCCAACCCCCACACCCCAAAACCCCACCCCACCCCCGTCATCCGAACTCTCCCGGAGCTCCGGCAGCATCGGGAACGGCCCCGTTCCCTGGGGAGCCGTCGCGGTGCCACGTTCCCGGGACGGAGCCGCGTTGCCGGGTGCCCACCTTGGCCGAAGCGCGCCATGCGGAAGACGTCGGCGGCGCCGCGGAAGCCCAGCATGCGGCACGCCACGTCGCCGTCGCGGCCGTCCCAGCCGTCGTCGCACACGGAGCCCCAGCGGCGCTCGTGGAAGATCTCCAGGCGGCCCTCGTGCGGCCCCGAGCCGTTCACCAGGCGGACGGAGCCCTCCTGCGGAGCTGCCGCCGGAATGCCGGGGTCAGCCACGGTGGCATCCCATGGGATGTGGCATCTCCAGGGGTGTGGCAGCCATGGTGGCATCTCCAAGGGATGTGGCATCCCATGGGATGTGGCATCTCCAGGGATGTGGCAGCCATGGTGGCATCCCAAGGAATGGTGCCATCTCCAAGGGATGGTGACATCTTCAGGGATGTGGCATCTCCAAGGGATGGTGCCATCCATCGTGCCATCCATGGTGACATCTCCAAGGGATGTGGCATCTCCAGGGATGTGGCATCTCCAGGGATGGTGCCATCTCCAAGGGATAGTTCCATCTCCAAGGGATGGTGCCATCTCCAGGGATGGTGCCATCTCCAAGGGATGGTGCCATCCATGGTGGCATCCCAAGGGATGGTGCCATCTCCAAGGGATAGTTCCATCTCCAAGGGATGTTGCCATCCATGGTGCCATCCCAAGGAATGGTGCCATCCATGGTGACATCCCAAGGGATGGTGGCATCTCCAAGGGATGATGCCACCCATGGTGCCATCTCCAAGGGATGGTGACATCCATGGCGGCATCTCCAGGGATGTGGCATCTCTAAGCGATGATGCCATCCATGGTGCCATCCATGGTGACATCCCAAGAGATGGTGCCATCTCCAGGGATGGTGACATCTCCAGGGATGGTGACATCCATGGTGCCATCTCCAGGGATGTGGCATCTCCCAGGCTGGGAATGTCCAACCATGGGTGGGAATGTCCAGCAGTGGGTGGGAATGTCCAGCAGAGGGTGGGAATGTCCGGCAGAGGGTGGGAATGTCCAGCAGGGTTTGGGAATGTCCGGCAGAGGTTTGGGAATGTCCAGCAGAGGTTTGGGAATGTCCAGCAGAGGTTGGGAATGTCCAGCAGGGGTTGGGAATGTCCGGCAGGGGTTGGGAATGTCCGGCAG
>NW_024580808.1:1597-12834 GCF_017639235.1 Corvus kubaryi
CCAGCAGGGGTTGGGAATGTCCGGCAGGGGTTGGGAATGTCCGGCAGGGGTTGGGAATGTCCGGCAGGGGGTGGGAATGTCCAGCAGGGGTTGGGAATGTCCACCCTGCTCCCACCAGCCCGGGATGGGAGGACCCGGCTTTTCCCTCTCCCGCCATTCCCACCCCAGCCCGTTCCCTGCTCCCGGAGCCGGCACCTGCGGGGTTAACGGAACATTTTGGGATCCGGCTGGAATTCCCAGAGCTGTTTTTCCCGGGTTTCAGGCTCCGGGTTTTCCCTGGCTCGTTCCCAGCGGGGCCTCGTCTCCCGCTGGCCTCCAGGACACGAAGTCCTTCCATGGCCCCGGATCCATCCCCCTCCTCCCGGGCCGGCCGGGGTCAGGCTCGGGACACGGCTCTGGAATGCCGGCGGGTCCGGAGGGATGAATCCCGGAGCCTCCTCCCCGCCCTTGTCCCTGCCCGCATCCCGGGGATTGTTTGGGATGCTGCGACCTCCGCCCCATCCCCGTTCCCGGGATCTCCTCCCGCCCATGGAACCGCTCCCGGCCCATCCCTGCTGTCGTTCCAGGCCTGGATGGAGCCGGACACTTTCCTGGAGCTCCAGAGAATTCCTGGAGCCGCTCCTGCCAAACCAACCCCGCGGGCTCCGAGACCACCCTGCTCCAGGGATGAGGCCAGGGAAAACCGGGATCCCAAAGGGAGCGGCGCTTTTCCTTCACCCGCCCGGCTCCGCGCGTTCCGGGAGCCTTTCCCGCCTCCTCTCCCGGCTCCTGGGAATTCCGTGGCTTTGGGATCATTGTCCCTCCACCCCCTGGGGCATCCCAAGGGAAATGCCCGGGAAAGCAGCGGCTCAGCGGGACACGGAGCCCCCGGAAGGCGCAATTCCCACATGGAGCCAATTCCCACATGGAGCCTCTGGCTCTGCCTCCAGAGCCGCCCCCGTTCCCTGGAGTGAGAACCCAGGAGCAGCTCGGCATTCCCAAAGTCCTCATTCCCGCTCCGGGATCCCGGTCTCATCATGGGAAGGGTTGGGCAGCCAGGGCACGGATCCAGCCGGGGCCGGGATGTTCCCAGAAATCAGGGCCAGGGCTCCGCAGAAATCCATGGAGCTCATCCCGGCCACGGCCCTTCCACGGCCTCTGCTTGGAGAGCTCGGAAAAGCCAAGAATTCCCAAAAAATCCCCTCCCAAACCAGTTCCAGCCCAGCCCGGGGCGGTTTTGGAGCCTGCAATTCCTGGGAATCCTCCAAAATCCAGGATCAGATGTCCCTGGGATTCCATGGGAAATGTCCCCAGGCTGGGACATCCCTGGAATTCCAGGACAAATGTCCCCAGGCTGGGACATCCCTGGGATTCCATGGGAAATGTCCCCAGGCCGGGATATCCCTGGAATTCCAGGACAAATGTCCCCAAGCTGGGAGATCCCTGGGATTCCTTGGGAATGTCCCCAAGCTCGGATATCCCTGGAATTCCAGGACAAATGTCCCCAAGCTGGGAGATCCCTGGGATTCCATGGGAATGTCCCCAGGCTGGGATATCCCTGGGATTCCTTGGGAATGTCCCCAGGCTGGGAGATCCCTGGGATTCCATGGGAATGTCCCCAGGCTGGAATATCCCTGGAGTGGCTGGAAGGGTGTCCTAAGCCCGGAGGAAACCACCGGCATTCCCGACCTCTTCCCTCCGGCATTCCCGACCTCTTCCCTCCGGCATTCCCGGTCCTTTCCCGATCCCATCCCTCCCACCTCCCTCCGGCTCCGGCTCCGGCTCCTCCTCGCCCGCGCAGGAAAAACCCCGGGATGGTTTTCCCAGCATCTTTGCATCAGGAATTTCCCAACGCACCCTCCCCCCCCTCTCCGGCTCCTAATTCCCAAAGAATTCCACAAAATCCGTGCTGGGATCGCCGTGGAGACCACCCGGAACTCACCTGTGCCACCAGCAGCGCCTCGGTCACCCTTGTCCCCTTTGGGGCCGCGGTCGCCTGCGAGGAGAAAGAGCCGGAATTGTTGGAATTTCCCGTCCCTGCTCCAGAGGGACGGCACGGCAGGATGGGAAATCCCAAAAATCCTCCGGGAATGCGTCCCTGTGGTGGTGGGGAGAAGAAGGGGCTGGCGGTCCTGGAATTCCCCCATCCCGAAGAGCCCATTCCTGACTGCAGACCCCATAAAGGCAACAAAAGCCTGGATTTGGGGGTGAAAATCCCATTTGGAGGCTGAAAATTCCAATTAGGGGATGAAAATCCCAAATTCAGGATGAAAATCCTAATTCACGGGTGAAAATCCCAAATTTGGCATGAAAATCCCATTTTGGGTGTGAAAATCCCAATTAGGGGGTGAAAATCCCAATTAGGGGGTGAAAATCCCAATTTTGGGGCTGAAAATCCCATTTTGGGCGTGAAAATCCCAATTAGGGGGTGAAAATCCCAAATTGGGCATGAAAATCCCATTTTGGGCGTGAAAATCCCAATTAGGGGATGAAAATCCCATTTTGGGACTGAAAGTCCCAATTTAGGTGATGAAAATCCCATTTTGGGGCTGAAAATCCCATTTTGGGCGTGAAAATCCCAATTTAGGGGTGAAAAATCCCATTTTGGGGCTGAAAATCCCAATTAGGGGGTGAAAATCCCAAATTGGGGGTGAAAAATCCCAAATTGGGGGTGAAAAATCCCAAATTGGGCATGAAAAATCCCATTTTGGGGCTAAAACCGCTTCGCTTTGGGGCCGGGGTGGGGATGTGGCTTCCCCCCAAATCCCCGAGGAAGCTCCGATCCCTCCTCCCGAGGAGCTTCGCTGCTCCCAGCCCCGGATCCATGGAAAAGGGCGATGCCGGGGGTCGGGAGCAGCTGCCGGAACGGCCGCGCCCGTTCGATGTCCCGGGAAGGATCCCACATCCCAAAAATGATCCCATATCCCGTAACGACCTCGCTAACGAGCTCCGTCATTCCTTGGCTCTCCCGGACGTTCCTCCTCCCTCATTCCCGGGTTTTCCAGGCCCCGAGCGAGGGTGAACCCGGCCTGAGCCCAAGGGAAGGGGTCAGGGATGCTTCTCCTGCTCCTCCTCGGTCTCCAGGAACAACAAACAACGCCCGGAGCGGCTCCGGAATCCGGGAAAAAGGAAAACATCGGATCTCAAACGATCCCCAAGGAAAAAAGGAGCCGGGCAGGAAATTCCTGCCCTTTCCCTGGGAGGCTCCGCGAGAGCGGGATTGGTCCCGCGGGCGGGCGCAGCTGCGTGGGATGAGGGAAAGCGGCCTGGAGCTGATGGGATCCAGATGGAAACCCCCCCTCGGCAGCGGGAATGCGGCCAGGGATGCGGCTCCGGCACGGGATGGGGTCGGGACGCTGGAGCAGCCCCGGCTCCTCACATCCAGCCCGGCCGGCACAGGGAAAAGGGGATTGGGAAGGCAAAATTCCGGGTTTGATGGGTTCGTCCCCAAAACGGGGGAGGGAGAGGTGGGAATGATCCGGGAAGCGGCCTCGTCTTGGGGGGATCCCAAAGTTTGAGCAGCAGGGAAAGGGGGATCGGCCCCTCTGCTCCAGCTCCGGGATCCCGACTCCCGAAGGAGCCATTCCAGAGGAGGCCACGGAGCTGCTCCCGGGGCTGGGAGAGCTGGGAATGTTCACCTGGAGAAGGGAAGGATCCAGGGAATCCTCGGAGCCGCTTCCCGAGCCTAAAGGGGCTCCAGGAGAGCTGGGATTTGGGAAAGGGCTGGAGGGGCAGGAGGCAGGGAATGGCTTCCCAGTGGGAAAGGGGAGCTTGGGCTGGGATCTTCGGAAGGAATTCCTGGCTGCGCTGGAATTCCCAGAGAATCCCTGGATCCCTGGCAGTGTCCAGGGAAAGCTTGGAGCAGCCTGGGATCATCGGGGGAGGTGGAAGAGAATTCCAATCCCTGAATCCCCAACTTTTCCCAGGTACCTCCCCGAGAGCAGCAATAATCCGGGAATCCCGGAATGCGTTGGGACCTTCAATCCCATCCCGTTCCAACCCCACGATGATCCCAGGCTGCTCCAAACTTTCCTCGGACGCTTCCCGGGATCCAGAGGCAGCCCCAGCCTCTCCTTCTCCTTCTTTCCCCCTTTTCCCATCTCTCCTCTCTTCCCGGGAATTCTCAGGTGAGAATAACTTGGTGACTCCGGCTCTCTGAGGTGTTGGGGCTGGAGAACATCCCAAAAATGGGATCAGATTCCCTGTGAGCCCGGAGAGAGCCCCAGGGCTGGGACAGAGCCCGGGAATTTGGGAGAAGCCTCTCCTGGTCTTCCCCAGCAAGCTCCAAGGTGTTCCGGGCCATTTTCCCGTCTTTTTTTTTTGGGATTGCGCACAGAATTTAGGGCCAGACACAGGGACAGAGACCCTCAGCCCTTCCCACGGATCTGCAGGGATTGACGGCTCCCCAAAATCCTCCAGGAACATTCCCAAAAACTCCTCCCCAGGGATGTTCAGAAGGAATTTTCTCTTTTCCCCCCAGTTTATCCCTAAATCACCGACCCCACCTTGAGTTTTTCCTGCCGTTTCCTCCTGAGTGTATTCCCTGCACAACCTTTTCCATGGAAAAGTGGGGGAGGACGGACCTGTCCTCACTTCCCAGAAGAATTTTTCCCATTTGGAATGGAGGGGGGGAAAAAAAAAAAATCCTCCACCGAGGTCATTTTGAGGGAAAATCCATCCAAAATGGGAAAACACCAACAAGGGAAAAGACTCAGGAATCTGCTGTGGGAAAAGCTGTTCTGGGAGAGGTTTAAACCTGGAATTTTCCATGAGGAGCCTCCTCCACACCTAAAAACCCCATTTCAGGATTCCTGGGATGCAATTCCCAGGGAACCGAGGCCTCCTGTGCTCGGAGGGAGGTCCCTGGAGCAGGGTAAGACAAGTCCTGCAGAAACGCGGGATTTAAGGCAAAGCCTGGCTTTGGATCCGTGCCCCCCTCCGGGTCTGCTTCCCATAAATCCCAGAGAATCCCCTAAAGTGCCCGAATGCTGCCAGAGGGGTTGGATTTTCCTTGGAAAAGGGGTTGGATGAACCCCTGAGCCCAACGTTCCCGATCTCCGGGGGGAGGGAGGTGGGGATGGACACCGGAGCGCTGGCAGTGACCCCCATCCGTGTGGGACAGGAGGGATCCCCGGGATCCTGACGGGATCTGGGAACGGCTCCTCCTCCCGGTGGGAACCTCCCGCGGCTTTGAGGTGGTCACGGAATTGTTAAGGTTGGAAAAGCCCCCGGAGACCATCGAGTCCAATCCGGAGGGGTTGGAATCCATGGGGATGTGGCACCTGGGGCCACGGAGCAGGGCTGGGAATGGTTGGCCTTGGAGAGCTTTTCCAACCTCAACAATTCCATGATTCTTCGCACAGCAAATCCGGCATCAGGCTGGGGAATCCCAACTCGAGCAGCCCGGGATTTTTGGGATCATTTGGGGTTTAAGGAGTTCTCAGCATGGGCCAGTGAGAAAATCCCTGTTCCCGCTGCTCTGGGGATGTATCCAGGGGTTTTCCAACCTCCTGGAGCAACCTGGGAGGGCGGGAATTAAAGGATCTTTAGGGTCCCTTCCCACCCAATGCCAAATCCAAGCCACTCCCGGTTTTCCCTTCCTGCCTCCCCAGCAGGAATTTTGAGGCTCAAAGGGCATTTTTTGGGACTGCCAATCCCGGTTTTGGTTGTGGCACGGAGTTTCCCATTCCAGGTGTCCAGGGACGGCCGTGTCCCGCTAAATCCCGGCGCGGCCGCTTCCTACTCCCACAGTTTTCCCGGGTGTGGGAAGTTGGGAAACCAGAGCGAGCCAGGAATGGCCCAGAAAACAAACAGGAGACGATTCCCGAATCCCTGCCGGAACCAAGAGTGGGAGCACAGCCCGGGAGGTCCTCACGGAGCCCATGGAATGGGAGGACATCCCAAATCCATCCGTTCCCTCCGAGCCCGGCCCTCTCCACTGCTGCTCCTCAATGGAACGGTCTTGGCGTAGGAATTTTTGGGATTCCCGTTCCTCCAGGAGCTCCGGGTGGTTCCCGAGCCAGAGGATCCCCCACTCTCCCCTCCATGACTCTGCCCCTCATCCCGGGCTCTCCGGAGCCCGTTTGCTCGCGGATCCCAGCCGGAAGCCGTGTCCGTACCTTTGAATCCGCGCATTCCCGTGGGGCCGCGAGGGCCGAGGTCTCCCTGATCCCCCTTCAATCCGCGTGGGCCGGGGGGGCCCCGCTCCCCGGGAAGCCCTGGAATGAGGACGAGGACACAAAATGAGCCGCTTTCAGCAGAATTCCACAATCCCGATGTGCCGGGAGTCCAGGAAAACCGGGAGACGCCGGAGAGTCCGGGCCATCCTTTTTCTGCACTTCTCTGGGATACGGGATGGATTTATCCGGGTGCTAAGGAAGCTCTGAGCATCCTAAAGCTCGGATGGAGGCAACTGGGAGCCGAAGCTGGAGAACAAGGAAGGAAAAGCGGGATCCGGGGGCGGGAAGAGATCCCAAGGAATCGGGATGTGCCCCCCGTGAGCCCCAGGAGTCCGTGCTGTCCAGGGGGGTCGGATGTTTCTTGGAGAAGGAGCTGGATGAAACCCCCTGATGTGAGCATTCCCGAGCTCCGGGAGGTGGGAATTGGGGCGGTAGTTTGGGAATTCCTTCGCAGGGGACACAGCCAAGCCTTGGAGGTGACCTCCATCCACGTGGCACTTGGACCTGCACCTGGATCTGGTCCTGGACCTTGACCTGGACCTGGACCTGGATCTGGATCTGGTCCTGGAACTGGTTCTGGAACTGGACCTGGATCTGGTCCTGGACCTGGTTCTGGAACTGGACCTTGACCTGGATCTGGTCCTGGATCTGGACCTTGACCTGGATCTGGTCCTGGATCTGGACCTGGTTGTAAACCTGATCCTGGTCCTCGAATTGGATCTGGTCCTGATCCTGGACCTGGATCCAGTTGTGGATCTGATCTTGGACCTGATCCTGGTCCTGGAACTGGACCTGGGTCTGCATCTGGACTTGGATCTGGATCAGGAACTGGACCTGATCCTGGAACTGGACATTGACCTGCATCCAGATGTGGATCTGGACCTGGATCTGCATCTGGTCCTGGACCTCCACCTGAACCTGGACCCGGATCTGCTCCTGGTCCTGGAACTGGATTTTGACCTAGACCTGGATCTGGTCTTGGATCTGGATCTGATCATGGACATGATCCTGATCCTGGAACTGGACCTTGACCTGGACCTGGATCTGGGTCTGGGTCTGGACCCCAACCTGGACCTGGATCCAGTTGTGGATCTGGGGTGGAGGGCAGGACCCCTGTGCTGGAGATGGGATCTGGTGGGACCTCGGGATGATCCCCCTGGAATGATCCCACAGGGCCTCATCCCGAGCCTGAGCTGGGCTCGGATCCGAAGCTCCTCCAGCATCCAAGCCTGGCTCCATCCATGGGGAGGGAGCCCTGGATTCCCCTGGCACCGCTCCTCCCGCCCGTCCTGGGCTGGGCTTTACCAAACTCCCGATTTTCCTCTGGTTTAGGAGGAAAAAAGCTGCCAGGAGCAATTCCAGCCCCAGCTCCGGTGGGGATTATCCCGAGCTCCAATCTTTCCTTGCCGTGTCCATCCCGAGGAGGGCTCAGGACCTGGATTTCTGTGGGGCAGGGGCAGGGGAGCGGATTTTCCGTGGGATTTTCCGGGGATACACCTGAACCCGACCTTCTCAGCTCCGAAGGGTCGCGCCCACATCCCGAAAAACTCCAGGAAAAGACCTAAAAACCGTGGCTCTTCCCACAGCTCCTCCTGAAGGTGAACCCTCCCGGGATTGTTTTGTTTTTCTGTCTGAACGAGGAAAAAAATGGGGAAAAAAAAGGAAAAGCGAGGAAAAGAGCCAAAGTAACTCCGAGGGCTGTCACACCCAAGAAAAACAGCCACGAATCCGTCAGCGCCAGAAATTCCAGCTGGGAAGGATGAGGAGCTCGGGCAGCTGGAGGGGCTGTCCGAGGGAGATCGGATTTCCAGGCTGGCTCTGCCTCGCTTGGCTGGGCCTGGGAAGGAGCGATCCCAAAATCCAAGGGTTTGAGCCCAAAGCAATCCCAGCAGGGGCAGGGTGCCCCAGAGTCCTTGGAGCAGGGGATACCAGGGATGGATTTGGATCTGGATCTGGATCTGGATCTGGATCTGCTCCTGGACCTGGACCTGGATCTGGTCCTGGATCTGGACCTGCCTCTGCCATCCAGAGTCCGATGGGGTGGGTTTGGAGCAGGGGATAACAGGAATGGGTCTGGACCTGGACTTGGACCTGGATCTGAACCCGATCCTGGATGCGGATCTGGTCCTGATCCTGGACCTCAACTTGGACCTGGCTTTGGGTCTGGATCTGGACTTGGATCTGGACCTGGATCCAGTTCTGGTTCTGGACCTTGACCTGGACCTGGATCTAAATCCCGATCTGGTTCTGGGCCTGGTTCTGGATCCAGATCTAGAGCTGGAGCTTGAGCTGGATCTGGATCCAGACCTTGACCTTGACATAGACCTGGACTTTGACCTGGATCCAGATCTGGAACTGGAGCTTGACCTGGACCCGGACCTAGTCCTGGTCTTGGACCTGGACCTTGACCTGGACTTGGATCTGGATTTAGATCTGGACCTGGAGTTTGACCTGGATATGGATCCAAACCTGGATCTGGTCTTGGACCTGGACCCACATCTGGGTCTGGACCTGGATCTGGACCTTGACCTGGACTTAGGTCTGGACCTGGCCTTGTGCTGGACCTGAACCTGGACCTTGATCTGGATATGAATCCAAACCTGGATCCGGCCCTCAGCTTGGCCCTGGAGCTCCATCACCTCTGGGATCCGAGTGGATCGGAGCTCCCAGTGGGATGGATCCCATCACACCTCTGGGGGCACAGAGTCATTCCCGGTGGGATCCTGCACCACCTCTGCCCTCGGAAGCAGAGCCAGCATTCCCAGGGATCCCTTAAAACCAGAAACAGCTGGAGCTGAGTCTTCCTCAGGGTGGGAATGTCCTCTGGTGGCTTCCAATGGAATTCCTCCCGAAACCAATGGAATTAAGAAGGGGGGGAAAAAACCTCGGCGTTACTGACATTGGAAGAAACATCCTGGAAAAGCCTCGGAGTTCCCGGGATCTGCTGGGGGGATCCAGCAGCAACTCCAGCTCTGGTGCCTTGGGAGGATCAGTCTGGGAGTGGGGTGCCCATCTCCTGCTCCAGCCTGCCTGGGAGACGCTGGAATCCGGGAATATCAGCCCAGATCCTCCTGGAGCCGGGTGGGCGATGACATTTTTCTCTCCAGGACCGATGTTCCAGGATCCGGGAGAGCAGATCCATCCCCACCTCCCTCGGGACATCCCACGGGACAGGTCGGGAAGTCAGCGGGAGTTGTCCCGTTGGCTTTGGATCCGCCGGGTTATTTCGGGATGGGATTTTGGGGGATTTTCCGGACACCGGCAATGTTTTCCTTACCTCGGAGCCCGGGAAGGCCGGGAAGTCCGGGCTCTCCCTCCACCCCTTCCGTGCCTCGGTCTCCTTTGGGTCCCGGTGGCCCTGGAACACAACAGGAGGGCGGGAATCCCATCTCGGATTCAGGAATGCGCAGCGGGAGATCCAGGGATCTCCAAGAAGCACAGGAGCAACGCAGGGACAAAGGAGCTGCCGGAGCGGTTTTCCGTGGTTTTGAATTTTTGGGGTTTTCGGATATTAAATTCCAAACTGGGCTCCACCGACCTGCTCCGAGTGCCAGGAGAATTCACCTGGAAGCTGACTCCGGGAATTCTCCTTTTGGCCAGAAGTTGGGATGTTCCCAATGGAATAAGTGCAAGAAATCAGGGGGAAAAAATTGCCTTTTGGGAATGTTCACAGAATCATGGAATTTCGGGGGTTGGGAAGAATTTTAAGGATTGTCCATTAGGGACGGTTTCCTTGTGTCCAGCTGGGCTGATCCTTTGGGAATTCTGGAGATGATCCTTTAGGAGAGAATTGACAGCAGGATTCTGGTCGAATCCCAGGAAAGAGCAGAAAATCCCAGTCCGAGGTTTCCTCCCTCATCCTGCAAAGGGTGAAATCCCCAAAGCTGGAAATAATCGGGAGCCGAAACAATGGGAAGAAGGAATTTGAAGAGAAAAATACTGGGAAACAAAAAGACTCCTAGGATGAGAGAAACCAGGGTGGGGAGAGGCCGGGAAGTCATTCCCACCCACCCCGGGGGAGGATTGGGAAGTGTTTTCCTAGAAATCCTACAAGGCAGGAATTCGGGAAGCTGAGATCCAGCCAGGGCTGTGGGCGATGGAAAAGGGTCAGGAGGAGCCAGGATGGGCACAGCGCTAATGGATCAGGATCAAGGATCTGGGAATGCTCTGTAGGAATCAGCGGGATCCAGAGTGGGATTCGGAACGGGATCCGGAGCGGGATCTGGAGCGGGATCCTGACTTGAGGCCAGGAAACGTCCCGGGATGGAGACGGACAGGGACAGGAGAGGGCGATGGGAACGATGGAATCACTGGCCCTGGCTGCCTCTTCCCAGGGAATGAACAGCTCCGGGGGCTGAGGGGATGTAGGGATGGACCCCAGATCCTGGGAATGGACCCCAGACCCTGGGAAGGGACCCCGAATCCTGGGAAGGGACCCCAGATCCTGGGAATGGACCCCAGACCCTGGGAAGGGACCCCGAATCCTGGGAATGGACCCCAAATCCTGGGAAGGGACCCCAGACCCTGGGAAGGGACCCCAAATCCTGGGGAATGGACCCCAGATCCTCGAAAGGGACCCCAGACCCTGTGGAAAGACTTTGGACCCTGGGGATGGATTCCAGAGCCTGGGAATAGATCCCAGACCCTACTCCAGACCCTGGGATGGATCCTAGAGCGTGGAGATGGACCCCAGACCTTGGGAATGTACTCCGGATCCTGGGGATGGACTCAAATCCCAGGAATGGACCTCAGACCCTCGGGATGGATCCTAGATCACGGAGATGAACGCCAGATCCTAAGGATGGATTCCAGACCCTGGGAATGGATCCTAGATTCTGGGGATGGATCCTAGATCCCAGGGATGAGCTGCAGACCCTGTGGATTGACTCCAGACTCAGGGAATGGATTCCAGACCATGGGGATGGATCCTGGATCCTGGGGATGAACTCCAGGCCCTGGGAATGGGCCCCAGACCCCAGGGATGGATCCCAGATCCCATGGAATGGACTCCAGACCCTGTGGATTGACTCCAGACTCAGGGAATGGACTCCAGACCCCAGGGATGGATCCCAGATCCCA
>NW_024580808.1:12844-16951 GCF_017639235.1 Corvus kubaryi
GACTCAGGGAATGGACTCCAGACCCCAGGGATGGATCCCAGATCCCAGGGAATGAGCTCCAGATGCTGGGAATGGACACTTCCAGGGATGGGGCAGCCACGGTTTTTCCGGGATCCTGCCAGGGATGGTCCCATCCTCCCATCCCCGGGAACAGCTGTTGGGACGGGACACGGGGAGCGGCTGGGCTGAAGGAAAACTGGGAAGGGCGGCTGGGAGAGGCTCCCGACCATTCCCAGCTGTTCCCACCCCGCAGATCCTGAGGTTCGCACCCCGGAAATCCCATTCCTGCTGCATCCCATCTTCCCACCCTCCAATCCCAGGATTTTCTGATGGATGGGACCGTCCTGTCACCCTCGGGACCTGCTGGGATCCCACCCAGGAATTGCACCAGCAGATCCAGGCGGGTAGTGGATCCCGGGA
This sequence comes from Corvus kubaryi, assembly GCF_017639235.1. Taxonomy (NCBI): domain Eukaryota; kingdom Metazoa; phylum Chordata; class Aves; order Passeriformes; family Corvidae; genus Corvus; species Corvus kubaryi. Next base: position 13,265 of record NW_024580808.1, read on the forward strand.
ATTCTCCCACCCGGTGACTCCCAAGACCCCAGAATTCCTCTGTGTTGTCCTTCCCGAGCCCCAGGAGGTGCTTGGAGCAATCCTTGGATGCTGGAGAGGAGCCCGACGAGCTTCCCAAGCCACCATCACCCAAATCCAGGATCCAGGATCCAGAGGCCGGGAGAGCTGAGGATCTGGGAGAAGGAGAAGGGCCCCCGAGGCAGGCAGGGAATGGCTCAGCCAAATCCGTCCGGGAACACGGCGGACTCACCCAAGGACAGCTGGAGCTGGGATGGAGCCAGCTGGGCACAAGGCCTCCAAAATTATCCATGGAATGGGAACAGAGGGAAGCTTGGGATGCCAGGAATGTGTCAGGGCTGCTAAATCCGGTGCCGGCCCTTGCCAAGGGATTTGTTTTGGGATAAAGCGGTTCCAGGGCTATTGGGCTCCGTGATGGATCCCATCCTTGGTGGCTTCATCCCAGAGCAGGTGACATCATTCCCATGGATGGGGAGGGAAAAGAGGGATCCGAGGAGGGGGGAAATACGGAAACATCGCAGTAGTTGGGGTTAGGGTGATCCCAGCATCCCAAAACCAGGGATCGGGAGCCAACATCCCCAAGGGATGAGGGAAAGGACCCCCAGGAGCTGTTGGTGTTCCAAGGGGATGGATCTCCTGGAGCTGCTGGGGACCGGCCACAGCAGCTGGGAAAAGGGAACAAGTGCCTCGGCACCAGCCCGGCCTTTCCAGCTGGAATTCCAGAGCCTGGGAATAGATCCCAGACCCTACTCCAGACCCTGGGATGGATCCTAGAGCGTGGAATTCCAGCTGGAAGCACCAGGAACGAGCAACAGCCACGGGGCCTGCGCAGGTGCAACCAGCGGGAAACGGGACAGGAGCTGCTCCCACGCTCCTGCTCCCCCCGGAGCTTCCACTGGGACCTCCTGGGTTTGTCCATGGGGCGTGTCCCTCCCTGGCACAGCATTCCCAGAGAAGCTGCAGCTGCCCCTGGATCCCTGGGAGTGTCCAAGGATGGGGCTTGGAGCAGCCTGGGCCAGTGGAAGATGTTGGAGTTGGAATAGGATGGGATTGAAGGTCCCCACCCCAACCATTCCGGGATTTGGGAAGGGCTGGGGGTGGAAAAGGAGGAGAAGATGGGATGGGAGAAGCTGTTTTTTCCTGGCATCTTTGAGGGAACCTTGGGAGCTTTGTTCCTAACCATGGATGGGGAATATTTGGAGAGTCCAAGGGGCTGGAGACACCTGAGCAGGGATGGATGGGGGCCCTTCTGGGCCCTTCCCGACAGGAGAGACCCGGAGGGGCTGGAGCGTGTCCAGGGAAGGGAACGGAGCTGGGAAGGGGCTGGAGCAGCAGGAGCGGCTGAGGGAGCTGGGAAAGGGGCTCAGCCTGGAGCAAAGGAGGCTCAGGGGGGACCTTTTCCCTCCCCAAAGCTCCATGAGAAGTTGAAGCCAGGTGGGAGTTGGGATCTGCTCCCGGGAAAAAAGAAATGGGATGAGGAAACGGCCTCGGGCTGTGCCAGGGAAGGTTTAGTCGGATATTGGGAACAATTCCTTCGTGGAAAGAGTTGTGAAGGATTGGAACAGACCCAGGGAGGTTTGGTGCCCCCAATCCTGGAGGGATCCCAATCCACGTGGATTTGGGGGGACATGGATCAGTGGTGGCCAACGCTTGGACTCCAGGACCTCGGAGAGCATTTCCAACCTCAACAACTCCCCGATTCTCCAACCCCCGGTGCATTGACCCGCATCCCACAGGACCACGGGGACCATTCCCAATCCCACCCCTCTCCCGGCGGGCTCCGCTCACCGCGGATCACGGAGATGTTCCGCAGCGCCACGGAATGCTCCCAGTCCTTCATGCGCAGCTCCTCGGTGACGTTGTTGAGCACGTCCAGCTCCAGCCTCAGCTGCCGCTCCATGGCCGCGTGCTCCGTCCGCATCCGCCGCGCGTCCGCGCTGGCGTTCCCCAGGAGCCCCTGCAGGTCCCGGAGCCGGGAATGGTGCACGCGGACGTCGTAGGAGAAGCTGCGGTTCATGGAATCCACGGCCCCGGCCAGGACCGTCACCTGCTCGCCCAGGGCTTCCAGCCGCCCGCCCAGGTGGCCCAGGAGGCGCTCGTGGTGCTCCAGGAGCAGCCGGCTGCTGTTGCCGTCCACGGAGAGCCGCGACAGCTCCAGCTGGGCCGCGTCGCTCTGCTGGCTCAGGGAATCCCAGAGCCGGGACACGGATCGGTCCGTCTGGCTCGCCTGGCTCTGGAGGCTCCACAGGAGCCCCTCCAGCCTCTGGAGCGATCCCGTCAGCAGGAACAGCGAGTCCGAGTGGTTCTGCAGGAGGTCCTGGAGCCGCCAGATGTGCTCCAGGAGGTCGCCCTTGGGAAGAGGGTGCAGCAGCTGCAGCTGCAGGTCCCGGAAGGTCTCGTTGAGCCGGTGGACGTTTCCCAGCAGCGCCTTCAGGTCCTCGGGGGACGGCTGCGGCCGGGACGCTGGGATGGAGGGAGAGCAGCGGGAGGTCAGGAAGAACCCTTGGAGGTGGGATCCTCCCAAGGTCGCTCCCAGTTCCTCGGCGCCTGGAGGTGGAATTCCCACCCCAAAAAGGTTCCCCACCATCAGCCCCTCCTGGAATCCAAGGCGAGGAGGAGGAAGTGCTGGAGAATCCTGGAATGGCTTGGGCTGGAAGGAACCGTAAAGCTCATCCCATTCCACCTGGATAGGGACACCTTTCCCGTGATCCCAGCGTGCTCCAAGCCCCATCCAGCCTGGCCTTGGCCACTCCCAGGGATCCAGGGGCTGCCACAGCTTCTCTGAGAATTCCAGCCCAGCCGGGAATTCCTCCCCAAGATCCCACTCCAAGCTCCCCTTTCCCACTGGGAAGCCATTCCCTGCCTCCTGCCCCTCCAGCCTTTATCCCAAATCCCTCTCCAGCTCTCCTGGAGCTCCTTTAGGCTTGGGAAGGGGCTCCAAGCTCTCCCTGGAGCTCAGGGTTTTCCTTGGAGCTGAATCCCATGGGATTTTCCTGCTGGAAAACAGAACCTCAGCCTAGAGCCATCCCAGCGGCTCCCGAGGATCCCGAAATGCTTTGGGTGGGAAGGGACCTCAAATCCCATCCCATTCCAACCCCGACCCCTCCCCCTATCCCAGGCGGCTCCAATCCCATCCAGCCTTTCCTTGGACACTTCCATGGACACTTCACCGACGGAGATGTCCCTGGAAGGTGTCACCTGCCTCGGGAGGGACAGCCACGGCCCTGGGATTTTCCAGGTGGTTCCCGATGTTCCAGAGCTCTGCCAGAGCCCGGCTGCCGGGATCATCCGCTTTTCCTTGCTCCAAACAGACCCAATCCCGGCTTCTTCCCACCCGGAGCTTTGGATTCGAGTGTTTACAGTCCGGTTTCCCTTCTGAATGCGGATCCTGGATCCGAGCTCGGCCCTGGCTCCCAGATTTCCTCGGCGCTGGTTTGCTGGCGGCTTCCAAGAACCACATCCCGCAAATCCGGGGCTGCCAGGGCTCTTCCCAAGGGACAAACCCAACCCAGCTCCGGAGTATCCCTATCCCAGGGCTCTTCCTGAGGGAATAAACCCACCCTGGCTCCGGAGCATCCACATCCCCATCCCAGGGCTCAGGATCATCCCTGTCCCAGGGCTTCCAGGGCTCTTCCTGAGGGAATAAACCCAGCCTGGCTCTGGAGCATC
>NW_024580808.1:16961-21899 GCF_017639235.1 Corvus kubaryi
CCAGGGCTCTTCCTGAGGGAATAAACCCAGCCTGGCTCTGGAGCATCCACATCCCCATCCCAGGGCTCAGGATCATCCCCATCCCAAGGGCTGCCAGGGCTCTTCCCAAGGAATGAAACCCATCCTGGTTCAGGACCATCCCCATCCCAGGGCTCAGGATCATCCCCATCCTAGGGCTCCCAGGGCTTCCAGGGCTCTTCCCAAGGGAGGAAACCCACCCCAGAGTTGGGCTTGGGTGTCTCCCTCGGGAAGGTTCCTGGAATTCCCTGCGATGGGGATGGGGATGCTCCGGAGCCGGGGTGGGTTTGCTCCCTTGGGAAGAGCTTCGACAGCCCTTGGATAGGGATACTCTGGATGTGGGTTGGGTGTCTCCCTCAGGAAAGGCCCTGGAATTCCCTGGGATGGGGATGTGGGTGCTCCGGAGCATCCCTACCCAAGGATTGTCAAAGCTCTTCCCAACGGAGACACCCAGCCCAGCTCTGGAGCATCCACATCCCCATCCCGGGAATGCCAGGGCTCTTCCCAAGGGAAACACCCAAATCAGAGTATCCCTATCCAAGGGCTTCCAGGGCTCTTCCCAAGGGATGAAACCCACCCTGACTCTGGAGCATCCGCATCCCGAATCCTGCATCCCGCATTCCGGGGCCACCAGGAATCCCAAGGGAACAAACCAACCCCAGCTCCGGATCATCCCCATCCCACATCCTGAGGCTCTTCCTGAGGGAGAAATCCCACCCCAGCTCCAGAGCATGACACCCCCACCTCTGTATCCCAGCTGGCAGAGAATTCCAGACTCCAAACCCTTCCCGGCCCCACACCAAATCCCAGAATTTCAAGGCAGGGTTCAGAGAGCAAACCTGGGAATTTGGGGGGAACCTCCTGCCCTCAGTGGCCCCAGGTGCCCAGTAAATCCCAATCCCAAATCCCAGCACCCCACTGCATCCCAAAAATGCTGATCTGGGCAGGGGAATATCAGACAAGGGAATATTCCTCAGCCTCGGACTGGGAAGCTCCAAGCCAAGCCCACAAAAACAACGGGAATTGGGGTTTTTTCCAGAAATAAAATCAACTCTTCCCATTTTCCTTTGGGCTTGGGCTGGAGCGGAACCGCCACAATTCCATGGAGGAGAAATGGAGCAACCTGGGATGGGAGAATTCCCTGCCCATGGAATGGGATGGGATGGAAGGTCCCTTCCCACTCCAATGATTCCAGGATTCTGGGATGAAGGACGCTCAGAATCCGTTCAGAGGGATTTTTAGGGAAGTAAAAGGGAGGAAAAGGGAACAGAGACCCTTCCTGGAGTCCCGAGATCCCAAGTGAACCCCAGGGCTTTCCTTAAATCCCTTGGAGCCGCATCCCATGGGATTTGTGTGCCGAGAGCCAGAACCGCAGCCTGGAGCCATCCCAGCAGCTCCATGGAATCCCAGACTCATGGAACGGTTTGGGTGGGAAGGGACCTTCCATCCCATCCCATTCCAACCCCGGCACCTCCCCCTATCCCAGGCTGCTCCAGGCCCTGTCCCACCTGGAATCAGGTTCTTCCAGGCATCTTTACAATCCCTGTCCATGAATCCCACCAGATGTCCCGGAATTCCAGCTGGGAGCTCCTTTCCCGGGACAAGGCGAGGTTCAGGTCCCTCTGCTCATCCCAGTTTGGCCCCGGCATCCCTGGGAGGGATCTGAGGGACTGGTGCGGGAGCTCAGGTGGAACAGATCCCACGGGAAGGATGGAAAACTACCGGGAAAAACATTCCTTGAGGAAAAACCTTTGGGATCCGTGGGATTTTATCGTTATCGATCGATAACGAGCGGGAACGGCCTCAAGTTTTGCCGGGGAAAGCTCGGGTTGGAATCAGGAACGATTCCCTCATGGAAAAGGTCCGCCGGGGCTGGAATCCCCATTCCTGGAGGGATTCAAATCCATGTGGATGTGGCACATGGGGACACGGGTCAGGGCTGGGAATGGTTGGACTCAAGGGGGGTCCAAGGAGTTTTCCAACCTCAATGATTCCATGAAAAAGCTGGAGATCGGAGCCCCAACCTCAGGCTCAGAGGCTTTTTAATGGATTGGGAGGAGCAGGGACGGGGATGTAGGGAATGGGAATTCCCAGGTGCCACCTGAGCTCCATGCGGAAAACTCCGGCTCCAGGACGGAAAAGATCCCATTCCCACTGCTCCCAGTGTTTCCGTGGATTTTTGGCACTGACCCTTTCCCAACATCTTTTCCGAGGACGGTCACCTGCCCCAGCGGGATCCCAAACAATTCCTGGCCACACCCACCCCAAAACATTCCCGGGCAGGTTGGATGGGGCTTGGAGCAACCCAGGATGGTGGGAAGCGTCCCTATGGAATTAGGGACCTTTCCATGTCCCTTCCCACCCCAACCATTCCATGATTCCGTGCGCCTTTCCACGCCCCTTCCCCTTGGACGGGACACGGAGCTGGAGAGGAATTCCCAGCTCTGTGTCCGTCTCCAGGAGCCCAAAAAGGGATTTTCCATAGGAAATCCGAGCCCTCCGGCATTAAAGGTGTCCATGAACATTCCCGGTTTTCCAAGGACCAACCAGCTCCGACACCCGAGGCTGTCTCCCTGCGATTCCCGGCTGGATGCGATCCCTTTATCCCACACCATCCCATGCCTGCGGTTTTCCAGCCGGGATAAACCCTCTGGAAAACCCCCAGCTCGAAATTCCAGGGCTCGGCCGCATCCAAATCCAGAGGCTTGGCTTAAAATTCCAAACCTCCAGAAAGCCACAAGCACGGAGCCGATTCCCCTCGTCCCTCTGCCTCCCTTTTCCAGGATTCCAGGTGACAGCCCAGGGGCCAAAGTGGTTTTCCTGAGGTTTTCCTGGAATCCCGCCAGTCCCGCCGCTCCAGGAGGTGGGAATTGGAAGATTCCCGAAGCCAGAGGTTGTTGTTGTTATTCCTGGAGCTGCAGCCCAGCCCGGGACCGGAGCTTGTCCCGAATCCATGGCATCCCTCGCTCCGGGATCCGCCGGCCAACAACAACAACATCCAAACAATGCGAGGCAAGGGATCGCTGGGAGAGGCCTCAAAATTCCAGCAAAATCTTCTCCGGCCTTTCCCACTCCTCGGAGAACACCAAGGGGAAATTTGGGATGGAAAAGGGGGGGGGTTCACATCCCTTCCCGCCATGGATAACGGGATAAGCGCTGGGAAGGAGGGACGGGAATGAGGAGCTGATCCATGGAGGTGGCGTTTCCCACCCATCAAGGGAAATCTTGGGATTGGGGATTAAACCAGGAATTTCCCAAATTTCTTCCAGGAGGACAAGGGAGGGGGAACAAGCCTGAGGCAGCGCGGATCCCACGGAATGTGTGTGCCGGGATGAGCTGGGTAATTCCCGGGGGCTGGGTGGGAATTCCAGGCATTCCCAAGGGGCTTCGCCATCCCTGCGCTCACCAAAATTCGGGAAAGGGGGGGCAGGAGGCCTGGAATGTGCCAGGATAACGCCCTGCCTGCATCCCATCATCCTTATCCCAGGAAAAGCCAGCTGGGAACGGCTGACGGGAGGCAGTTCCCGAACCTCTCCCGAGCCTCAGCATTCCCAGTGCTCCACCCTCAAACCCTGCAGCAATTCCAGCCTCAGGGATTCCATCCCGGCCGCTCCCGATGCTCCGCGCGGAGCCGGATCAGGCTCAAGCTCTTGATCCCAAGGAGCTCAGAGCTCCTTGGAGTTCTGCTGGATCCCAACTTTTCCTCCCCTGCATGGCCTGGAAAACCCTCCCGAGCCAGGATTCCAAGCCCATGGATGGATGCTCCTGGCTCTGGGAGCCTCCCGGGAGGAGCCGGCCCGGCCTCACCTGCCAGGATGAAGATTCCGACCAGGATGAGGAGCACGAGGAGGTAAAGTCCCACCACGGAATATTTCAGCGCCGCCACGGAGCCCATCCGGCCACAGCATCCCGAGGCCTTCATCCTCCGGCCGGGATCTGCGGGACAGAGCGGGACACGGGCTGATGGAGGCCTTGGAATGCTGCGGGAATGGTTGGGATCACCCCTGCGAGGGAGGGGAGCAGCACCGGGGGCTCCATCCCTGGGAGTGTCCAAGGAAAGGCTGGATGGGATTGGAGCAGCCTGGGATAGGGGAAGGAGTCGGGGTTGGAATGGGATGGGATTTGAGGTCCCTTCCCACCCAAAGCATTCCGGGATCCTCGGGAGCCGCTGGGATGGCTCCAGGCTGGGGTTCCCAGCAGGCAAATCCCGTGGGATGCAGCTCCAAGGAAAACCCTGAGCTCCAGGGAGAGCTTGGAGCCCCTTCCCGAGCCTAAAGGAGCTCCAGGAGAGCTGGAGAGGGATTTGGGAAAGGGCTGGAGGGGCAGGAGGCAGGGAATGGCTTCCCAGTGGGAAAGGGGAGCTTGGAGTGGGATCTTGGGAAGGAATTCCCAGCTGGGAGGGTGGGGAGGGGCTGGACTGGAATTCCCAGAGAATCCCCTGGATCCCTGGGAGTGGCCAAGGAAAGGTTGGAGCTCCCTGGGATAGGGAAAGGTGTCCCCTCCCTGGAATGGAATGGGATTTCAGGTCCCTTCCCACCCGATCCATTCCCTGCTGGATCCTGGCAGGATCACAGGATTGCCGGGAGCCCTTTCCCAGATCCGAGCGTTCCCAAGGAGACACCAACAGAAGATGCAGGAAGAGCCCAGAATTCCCACCCGGAGCCCTGGGTGCCTCCATCCCGGTGTTTTGTGCTCCTTGGAGCTCCGAGGCTCCGACCCAGAGCCCCTCATCCCACAGGAGAGGGGGGACCCCAAATCCAAACCTCCTGGATGGGGACCTCGCTGATCCCGGCCGGATCCAGCCTGGAGCATCCCTGCCGGGATTTGGGATCTCATTCCTTTTCCAGGAGCAATTCCCAGCTCCAGCCTGGAGCATCCCTGCCGGGATTTGGGATCTCATTCCCTGTCCAGGAGCAATTC
>NW_024580808.1:21909-24673 GCF_017639235.1 Corvus kubaryi
TCCCTGTCCAGGAGCAATTCCCAGCTCCAGCCCAGACCATCCCTGCCAGGATTTGGGATCTCATTCCCTATCCAGGAGCAATTCCCAGCTCCAGCCCGGAGCATCCCTGCCGGGATTTGGGATCTCATTCCCTGTCCAGGAGCAATTCCATCCCTGCCCGGCGATGGCCGGGTGGGATCTCGCCCCATCCATGGGGCCGGAGCTCAGATCCCGGTGGGATCTCGCTGCTCCTTGGAATTCCGGAGATGGAACCGATGGACTGCGGGAGGGGTCCCAGCATTCCAGGACCCTTCCCCACGGCATCCTTGTCCTTCCCAAGCTCCGCCGTTGTCCCGGTGTGTCCATCCCGGGAAAACGGCGATGTTTGGAAAAGCCTCCAGCCGGGAAAGGGTTCCGGCGGGCGGATCCCGAAACCCAGCCCGGCTTTGGAGCTCGGGAATGAGCTCAGGGATGCAGGCGGCGATCCCGAGGGAATGCGGGACGGATCTCAGCCCGCGCTCCCACCCCGGAATTCCTGGAGCCGCGGGCTGCGGGATGAGGAGAGCGGCGATGTTTTCCTGACACTCGCACTTCCAGCGGCCCCTGGGACACTCCGGGAGGAGCTGGCGGCGCGCCCCGATCCACCCACTCCCATTCCCGGCCCTTGGAAGGAGGATTTGCACAGCCCGGGCCCAGGGAAAGGCTCCGGCCGGATTCCAAGGAAAAGCGAACATTTCCTGCCCCTGCCCAGGCTCCAGGGAGCGCAGCCGCGACCCGCCCGCTCCTCGGGAAAGCGGGATGCGGGGTCCCCAAAACCCTGGAAAAGGTGCGGGAATGCTGTTCCTGGGCGGGCGCAAAGCTTGGATCCCTCTCCCGATGGATCCTCGGCCCCCCCGGCGGGAGTTTTCCATGGATCCAGGCGGGATCCTGGATGGCACCGGGTGGTGCCATCCCCGGGAACGGCCTAGTCCTGCCCCTTCCCAGAAATCTCCCTCCAGAGACCTCTCCCCCGTGGGAATGGGCTTCCCTGGAAGGTTGGGATGAGTTATGGATGAGCCCTGAGAATTCCAGGCGGACTTCCATAAAAAATCCCAAAGCCAGGGAGGTACCTCCGAGCCTTCCCGGGGAAAGGGATTTGCTGGGAATGCTGGGATCAGTCCTGGAGGGCTCCGACCCTTCCCTCCCGGCTCTCGCAGCTGTTTGCCGCTGGGAAAGGATGGGAACGGCAGGATCGGCCTGCGGGAAGCTGGGAAGAGGCGGGAGCAGGGATATCAAACTTTGGGAATGGGATCAATCCCCAGGGATGGCCTGGATGGGAAATCCACCCTCTGGATCCAAAGCTGTCCCTACCCCGGGGCTGGAGACCCCCACAGGTGCCCTTGGAATCACCTCCATGAGCCCCTCGCAGCATTCCCGGAAGGAATTCAGCCGGAGCTGGATGTTCCCAGCCCCTCCCCACCCTCCCAGCTGGGAATTCCTTCCCAAGATCCCACCCCAAGCTCCCCTTTCCCACTGGGAAGCCATTCCCTGCCTCCTGCCCCTCCAGCCTTTATCCCAAATCCCAGCTCTCCTGGAGCTCCTTTAGGCTCAGGAAGGGGCTCCAAGGATTCCCTGGATCCTTCCCTTCTCCAGCTGGACATTCCCAGCTCTCCCAGCTTGGCATTGGATCCATCCCCATCCTGACTCCTCTGCGGGAAGGAATTTCAGGCTCCAGGGGCTTCCCTGGGAATCTCGGCACTCCAGGAAGGGTCTCCCTTCCCTTTTCTTCCCTTTCCCATCCCCGACTTCCATAAAAATCCCTCGGGATGGATTCTGAGCCTCCTTGATCCCGGAATCCCGGAATGCTTTGGGTGGGAAGAGACCTTGAATCCCATCCCATTCCAACCCCGGCACCTCCCACGATCCCAGGCTGCTCCAAGCCCCTTCCAACCTTTCCTTGGACACTGCCAGGGATCCAGGGGCAGCCACAGAATCCCTGGAAAACCTGTGCTGGAGACACATCCCGGTGCTGCTCCCACCACAGGATCCATCCCCGTTTCCCAGGGAATCCTGCCTGGATGCCGGAGCTGAGCACGGAGCTCATTCCCGACACCTCTGCCCACGCGGAGCCGAATCCGGAGCTCCTTCCCGAGCAATCCCAGCTCCCAGGAGCTCTCCGTGCTCCCATTGCCCCCGTGGATCCAGAGGTGGATCCGGAGGTGGATCCGGAGGTGGATCCGCTCTCACCGTCCTCACAGAGGTTCAGCTTGGAAAGGCTCCTTCCCTCGAAGGGCTCCTCCAGGACGGATCCGCTCTCCCGCTCGGAGAAGGTGCGGAGATACACGGCCTTGTTCTCCATCCTGCCGGGGAAAAACGGGAATACCAGCTGGAATCGGGCGCTTGGTGTATCCCAATCCCGGCCAATCCCTGCCAGGCTCCGGCTCTGGGATGGAGCAGGTGAGCCCCCAGCTCCGGGATCCCAAAATCAGCAGGACACGGAGCTGCTGGAGCGAGGCCGGAGGAGAACCCAGAGCTGCTCCGAGGGCTGGAGCCCCTCTGGAGCCAGACTGGGAGAGCTGGGAATGTTCACCTGGAGAAGGGAAGGATCCAGGGAATCCTTGGAGCCCCTTCCCGAGCCTAAAGGGGCTCCAGGAGAGCTGGGATTTGGGATAAAGGATGGAGGGGCAGGAGGCAGGGAATGGCTTCCCAGTGGGAAAGGGGAGCTTGGGGTGGGATCTTGGGAAGGAATTCCCGGCTGCGCTGGAATTCCCAGGGAATGCCCGGATCCCTGGCAGTGCCCAGGGAA